>NW_027508807.1:117500-172500 GCF_051911475.1 Siphateles boraxobius | reverse complement strand
GGTGAACATTTTTTAAAAACGTTATCTCCGTGTAAACTTCAAAAACGTGAATCTATGAAAACTCTGACTGCGCACATGCGTGTCACATGTTCAGTCTATAGATGAACGTTTGAATATATGTGTGCGCAGGCGTGTAGTCTTTCTGTACAAAGTGACATCGCCAAATCAAGGAAACTCACTGACCTTCTGGTGTGTGTTGATCTGGTGTGTGTTGATCTGCAGGCGCGTGGCCTGGCAGAGGGCGTGGCCTAGCAGGAGGTGGGCGTGTCCCTGCAGCATCTCAGCCGACGCCTCCAGCTCGTGCAGGAGATTCTGACCAATCACAGCCTCTGCACAGGAGACTGTCTCCACGGCAACAGAGGAGTCCTGCACACAACACAACACTGAACCTGGGTCTGTGTGTGTTTGTATTGACAACCATATTTGGGGACAAAATTATCAATTTTTTTAGTAAACAAGTCTTAATATCATCAGTCATTTTGTTTCTCTAGTAAATGTGTCTTGATTTAAGAATGTTTAGATATTTGTGCTGGAAAACGAGACAGAAACACTGAGGAAGAACATCATAAGAAAACAAATAGTTTATGCAATGTACCCTTTACATTAATAACTAAATAAAAATGTGTGTGACTGTGTGTGTGTGAGAGAGTGTGTGAGTGTCTGTGTGAATGTGTGTGTTAGTGTCTGTGAATGTGTGTGTTAGTGTGTGTGTGTGTGTGTGTGTGTGTGTGTGTGTGTGTGAGCGTGAGGGTGTGTGTGCGTGTGTGTGTGAGAGTGTGCTTGTGTGTGTGTGAGTGTGAGTGTGCTTGTGTGTGTGTGAGTGTGTGAGAGTGTGTGTGCGAGTAAGTGAGTGTGTGTGTGTGTGCGCATGCGCATGCGTGTTGTGTGAGTGTGTGTGTGTGTGCGTGCGTGTGTGTGAGTGTGTGCGCGAGTAAGTGAGTGAGTGTGTGTGAGAGGGTGTGCGTGTGTGTTTGTAAGTGAGTGAGTGTGAGTAAGTGAGAGTGTGTGTGTGTGTGTGTGTGTGCGTGTGTGTGTTTGTGTGTTCACCTGTGTGTCTGACTGTATGGTCAGTTTCATCTCGTTCATCAATCGCAGGTAAAAGCCTCGCGCTGCTAAAATCCTCTGGAACTCCAGGATCAACAGACGCTGCTGCTCTTCTATCACACACCTGCGATCACACACCTGCGATCAACCATCAACACATCATCAGGCCAGCCAATGATCGGCTCAATCAGTGCATCACATGCTCACCTCATCTGCATATCTGAGTGCCTGGATACCATCGCCATGACGACGGCACACTGCTGTTCTCCGAAGTGATGAAGACACGAGCGAGTCAAAGCCTCGTCCTCCATCCACACCTGCGGCACACACACACACACACACACACACACACACACACACACACACATATTACTGCTGTTTTCATCAATACTCTTATTAAATGTTCCATATTGAACTGACCGACAGCTTCAGTGATTATAAAGAACCGCTCTTGCTTTCTGTGTAATTCAGTCACAATTTGAAGAAAAGTTTTGTTTTTCATGAGACTTTGTGACTTTTCCCATATACTGTATTAGTGAGTGGAAATGGCTAATAAGGCAATAACGGCTCCTCTGCCGCCATCTACTGGTTATAGTGGTCATTTCATGTCTTTGTTAAATAAAAGTTTTTTGACACGAAGTGTTAGATTTCCTTCATATTTAAACTTTTAGTTTTACAAATAATCACATTAAAAATCAATAATAAAATTGGATCATATTTAGAGATTTGAATGAAAAATTGTGAAGCACTTACATTTTTTTTTCGAATTTCACTCCTAAAAGTTTGCATGAACCCTGAAATGTAAAAAAACGGAGACTATTTCTCCGACAATACCATGGTTACAGTTAGTGTTACTATATTACATCCATGGTAAATGTTGCTGATTTTTGGACTAGACTGCCTAGTTGTTCGCTCATGGCACAATGTGTCTCCTAGTTTCTACGTCAGCACTGTTTTTGAATGCTTCCCACTAGCTACATTTAGTCACACCGGCAGGAAAAAGGTGGAAAATGCGACATTAGGAGGCAGTCTGGAGCCCTGACATCCCATAATATTCCACATGACTGCAGTGAGACCTGAGTGCGCCGCTGCAGCTGCTCTCGGAGCCTGCGCAGATGTGTGTGGGCGTGGCCTTCCTCTCGCTGCATCCGATTGGTCACGGTGAGCTTCATGCTTTTCAGCACTGATTGGCAGAGGTCTTCAGAGGGGGCGGGGCCTTCAGAGGGGGCGGGGCCTTCAGAGGGGGCGGGGCCAGCAGTGATGCTGCTCCGGACAAACTCTGCGCACAAATCAGCCAAGCGTCCACGGGTCTGACCAAACAAGCTCTGTGTGGATACACACACACACAAACACACACGTCACATGGGTTGTGTAATAATATTGGTCAACATCACATCAAATAATAAGGGAGTATCTGCGGCATTTGTGGTAAACATGACAGTACGATAGTAAAAAATAAAGCTGACTGGACTTGTTCTGCGTTTTTTTGTGCCTCTGTGATTTCTGTGCCGCGACCCTGAGGTTCTGAAAGGTTCTGTATGATCGATGATAACTGATGCGCTCACACACAGCCTCAGTGATCGAGGATTATAGATTATGATTATGATACTGACCGTCCAGCGTTCACACAGAGCCTCAGTGATTCTGCTGTCCTGCTGCAGCTCAAACTCTCTCCGCTGACGCCAGTGTCTCGCCTGCAGCTCCACATACGCCTGCGCAGACAGACAGACGAGCAGTGAGACACACACACGCCTGCGCAGACAGACAGACGAGCAGTGAGACACATATGCCTGCGCAGACAGACAGACGAGCAGTGAGACACATATGCCTGCGCAGACAGACAGACGAGCAGTGAGACACACAGGCCTGCACAGACAGACGAGCAGTGAGACAGACACACGCCTGCGCAGACAGACAGACGAGCAGTGAGACACACAGGCCTGCACAGACAGACAGATGAGCAGTGAGACACACACGCCTGCGCAGACAGACAGACGTGCAGTGAGACACACACGCCTGCGCAGACAGACAGACGAGCAGTGAGACACACAGGCCTGCACAGACAGACAGATGAGCAGTGAGACATACACGCCTGCGCAGACAGACAGACGAGCAGTGAGACACACACGCCTGCGCAGACGGACAGACGAGCAGTGAGACACACAGGCCTGCACAGACAGACAGATGAGCAGTGAGACACACACGCCTGCGCAGACAGACAGACGAGCAGTGAGACACACAGGCCTGCACAGACAGACAGATGAGCAGTGAGACACACACGCCTGCGCAGACAGACAGACGAGCAGTGAGACACACAGGCCTGCACAGACAGACAGATGAGCAGTGAGACACACAGGCCTGCACAGACAGACAGATGAGCAGTGAGACACACGCCTGCGCAGACAGACAGACGAGCAGTGAGACACACACACGCCTGCGCAGACAGACAGACGAGCAGTGAGACACACACGCCTGCGCAGACAGACGAGCAGTGAGACACACACGCCTGCACAGACAGACAGACGAGCAGTGAGACACACACGCCTGCGCAGACAGACGAGCAGTGAGACACACACGCCTGCGCAGACAGACAGATGAGCAGTGAGACACACGCCTGCGCAGACAGACAGACGAGCAGTGAGACACACACGCCTGCGCAGACAGACGAGCAGTGAGACACACACGCCTGCACAGACAGACAGACGAGCAGTGAGACACACACGCCTGCGCAGACAGACGAGCAGTGAGACACACACGCCTGCGCAGACAGACAGATGAGCAGTGAGACAGACACACAGGCCTGCACAGACAGACAGATGAGCAGTGAGACACACACGCCTGCGCAGACAGACAGACGAGCAGTGAGACACACAGGCCTGCACAGACAGACAGATGAGCAGTGAGACACACAGGCCTGCACAGACAGACAGATGAGCAGTGAGACACACACGCCTGCGCAGACAGACAGACGAGCAGTGAGACACACAGGCCTGCACAGACAGACAGATGAGCAGTGAGACACACACGCCTGCGCAGACAGACAGACGAGCAGTGAGACACACACACGCCTGCGCAGACAGACAGACGAGCAGTGAGACACACACGCCTGCGCAGACAGACGAGTAGTGAGACACACACGCCTGCGCAGACAGACAGACGAGCAGTGAGACACACACGCCTGCACAGACAGACAGACGAGCAGTGAGACACACACGCCTGCGCAGACAGACAGATGAGCAGTGAGACACACACGCCTGCGCAGACAGACAGATGAGCAGTGAGACAGACACACAGGCCTGCACAGACAGATGAGCAGTGAGACAGACACACGCCTGCGCAGACAGACAGACGAGCAGTGAGACACACACGCCTGCGCAGACAGACAGATGAGCAGTGAGACAGACACACAGGCCTGCACAGACAGACAGATGAGCAGTGAGACACACACGCCTGCGCAGACAGACAGACGAGCAGTGAGACACACACGCCTGCGCAGACAGACAGATGAGCAGTGAGACAGACACACAGGCCTGCACAGACAGACAGATGAGCAGTGAGACACACACGCCTGCGCAGACAGACAGACGAGCAGTGAGACACACACGCCTGCGCAGACGGACAGACGAGCAGTGAGACACACAGGCCTGCACAGACAGACAGATGAGCAGTGAGAGACACACGGATGCGCAGACAGACAGATGAGCAGTGAGACACACAGGCCTGCACAGACAGACAGATGAGCAGTGAGACACACACGCCTGCGCAGACAGACAGACGAGCAGTGAGACACACAGGCCTGCACAGACAGACAGATGAGCAGTGAGACACACGCCTGAGCAGACAGACAGATGAGCAGTGAGACACACACACGCCTGCGCAGACAGACAGACGAGCAGTGAGACACACACGCCTGCGCAGACAGACGAGTAGTGAGACACACACGCCTGCGCAGACAGACAGACGAGCAGTGAGACACACACGCCTGCACAGACAGACAGACGAGCAGTGAGACACACACGCCTGCGCAGACAGACAGACGAGCAGTGAGACACACACGCCTGCGCAGACAGACAGATGAGCAGTGAGACAGACACACAGGCCTGCACAGACAGACAGATGAGCAGTGAGACACACACGCCTGCGCAGACAGACAGACGAGCAGTGAGACACACACGCCTGCGCAGACAGACAGATGAGCAGTGAGACAGACACACGCCTGCGCAGACAGACAGACGAGCAGTGAGATACACACGCCTGCGCAGACAGACAGACGAGCAGTGAGACACACACGCCTGCGCAGACAGACAGATGAGCAGTGAGACAGACACACAGGCCTGCACAGACAGACAGACAGATGAGCAGTGAGACAGACACACGCCTGCGCAGACAGACAGATGAGCAGTGAGACACACAGGCCTGCACAGACAGATGAGCAGTGAGACACACACGCCTGCGCAGACAGACAGATGAGCAGTAAGACAGACACACGCCTGAGCAGACAGACAGATGAGCAGTGAGACAGACACACGCCTGCGCAGACAGACAGATGAGCAGTGAGACACACACGCCTGCGCAGACAGACAGACGAGCAGTGAGACACACACGCCTGCGCAGACAGACAGATGAGCAGTTAGACAGACACACGCCTGCGCAGACAGACAGATGAGCAGTGAGACACACACGCCTGCGCAGACAGACAGATGAGCAGTGAGACAGGCAATTGGCTGCGCAGACAGACAAATGAGCAGTGAGACAGACACACGCCTGCGCAGACAGACAGGTGAGCAGTGAGAGACACACGCCTGCGCAGACACAGATGAGCAGTGAGACAGGCAAACACCTGTGCAGACAGACAGATGAGCAGTGAGACAGATGAACAGTGAGACAGGCAAACGCCTGTGCTGACAGACAGATGAACAGTGAGACACACACACACACCTGCGCAGACAGACAGATGAACAGTGAGACACACACACACACCTGCGCAGACAGACAGGTGAGCAGTGAGAGACACACGCCTGCGCAGACAGACAGATGAGCAGTGAGACAGGCAAACACCTGCGCAGACAGACAGATGAGCAGAGAGACAGATGAACAGTGAGACAGGCAAACGCCTGTGCAGACAGACAGATGAACAGTGAGACACACACACACCTGCGCAGACAGACAGATGAGCAGTGAGACAGATGAGCAGTGAGACAGGCAATCACCTGCGCAGACAGACAGGTGAGCAGTGAGAATGATGAGTGTGACGCTTCCGTGTGTTTCTCACCTTCATCATGAGTCGGGCGTCTGTGTGTGTGTGTGAGTGTGTGTCTGTGTGTGTGTGAGAGTGCGTGTCTGTGTGTGTGTGAGAGTGTGTGTGTGACACGCGACTCCACTCGCAGCTCTGAGTCTTCATCATCCTCCTCCTCCTCACACAGATCTTCTGAACGAGCTCGAGCGCGAGTGTCTCCGTCTGACGTCTGATCGCTGCAGGACACACAACATCACGTTAATGAGGGATCACGAGGTAAGAATATGTTTAAGATCTGCTGATCGTCTATCCTTACATAACATCACTTGAAGATCTAAGGTAGCGTTCTATATGAACATGACCCGAACCCAGAGACACAACTGAGAGTTAATCGTTCAGTTCTAGTGAAGTCAATGGGGTTACCAACATTCTTCAAAATATCTTCCTTTGTGTTCAGCAGAAGAAAGAAACTCAGGTTTGAAAAATCTTGAGGGCGAGTAAATGATGACAGAATTTTAATTTTTTAAGTTTTAACCATTCCTTAAATTGATTTCAGATGTGGGGTCAGTGTGTGTGTGTGTGTGTGTGTGTGTGTGTGTCGTACCTTCAGCGCTCTGCTCCACTGCTTCATTAACCGCAGTCTGGAAGTCACTGAGAATCTGTGTGTCCAGCTGTCCATCACACCACAGCTGCTCCACTGATTGGTTCGTGGCTTTGACCATAAGCTCCGCCTCCAGTTTCAGGAGGGCAGTCCTTCCTCTCAGGCAGTCGCTCACTTCCTGCCAGCACTCGATCCTGTCAATCAGCATCTGTCGAACATTAGCATTAGCCTGAGCTCAGCGAGAGCGTGAACACTGTAGTGTGTGTGTGACTGTAGTGTGGGAGACTGTAGTGTGTGTGACTGTAGTGTGGGAGACTGGTGTGTGTGACTAGTGTGTGTGTGTGTGACTGGTGTGTGTGACTGTAGTGTGTGTCTGTGTGACTGTAGTGTGTGGGACTGTAGTGTGTGTGTGTGTTTGTGTGTATATGTGTGTGACTGTGGTGTGTGTGACTGTAGTGTGTGTGTATGTGTGTGACACTGTAGTGTGTGTGTGTGTGTGTGTGTGTGTGTGTGTGACTAGTGTGTGAGATTGTAGTGTGTGAGACTGTAGTGTGTGTGTGACTAGTGTGAGACTGTAATGTGTGTGTGTGTGTGTGTGTGTGACTAGTATGTGAGACTGTAATGTGTGTGTGTGTGTGACACTGTAGTGTGTGTGTGTGTGTGTGTGACACTGTAGTGTGTGTGTGTGTGTGACTAGTGTGTGAGATTGTAGTGTGTGAGACTGTAGTGTGTGTGTGTGTGTGTGTGTGACTAGTGTGAGACTGTAATGTGTGTGTGTGACTAGTATGTGAGACTGTAATGTGTGTGTGTGTGTGTGTGTGTGTGACACTGTAGTGTGTGTGTGTGTGACACTGTAGTGTGTGTGTGTGTGACTAGTGTGTGAGATTGTAGTGTGTGACACTGTATTGTGTGTGTGTGTGTGTGTGTGTGTGACTAGTGTGAGACTGTAATGTGTGTGTGTGTGTGACACTGTAGTGTGTGTGTGTGTGTGTGTGACACTGTAGTGTGTGTGTGTGTGTGACTAGTGTGTGAGATTGTAGTGTGTGAGACTGTAGTGTGTGTGTGTGTGTGTGTGTGACTAGTGTGAGACTGTAATGTGTGTGTGTGACTAGTATGTGAGACTGTAATGTGTGTGTGTGTGTGTGTGTGTGTGTGACACTGTAGTGTGTGTGTGTGTGACACTGTAGTGTGTGTGTGTGTGACTAGTGTGTGAGATTGTAGTGTGTGACACTGTATTGTGTGTGTGTGTGTGTGTGTGTGTGACTAGTGTGAGACTGTAATGTGTGTGTGTGTGACTAGTATGTGAGACTGTAGTAAGTAAGTAAAGTGTATTTATAGAGCACTTTTCACAGATAAAAATCACAAAGTGCTTTACAAAGTGCAACCACAAAATAAAACAGTATACAATCAGTAAAAATTACAACATTTAAAGAGCCCAAAATAAAACCCAGTTAACTAAATGCTTGTCTAAATAACAGTGTCTTGAGATGCCTTTTAAAAGACTCGACGAGTCGGCCACACGGAGGAACAAAGGCAGGCGTTCCACAGTCTGAGGGGTACAGCCTGAAAGGACAGGTCTCCCCGGGTCATAGCGAGTCTTTGGGAACATTAACAGACTCTGGCCTGAGGATCGAAGTGCACGGCCTGGGGAGGATGCGAGGATGCGTAGCATTTTGAACCATTTGAAGGCGATTTAAAGTAGATTTATTACAAAAAGTAAAAAGAGAGTTACAGTAATCTAAACATGAAGAAATAAAAGCATGGATAACCACTTCGAGGTCAGAGTCTGATAAAATTACCCTCAATTTTGCAATATTTCTTAGATGATAATAGCAGTTTCTGACCAAAAGTCTAGAATGGCAGTCCAAAGACATTGACTGGTCAAACCAGACACCCAGGTTTCTGAAGCTCGACTGGACAGAGGAGCTCAGAGAACCGAGGTTTTGAAGGATGGATGGTATTTTATTGTCTGGGGCAACAATTAGGGTTTCAGTCTTTCCCGAATTTAATTGAAGACAGTTACTAGCAAGCCACGATTTAACCGAAGAAAAACATTCCAATAAATCTGTTAGTTTGTGGAACTCAGAGTCATTGAACGAGCAATACAACTGTATATCATCAGCATAAAAATGGTATGACACATTGTTAAAATGGCTCAAAATTTTTCCCAAAGGGGTAATGTACAGTAAAAATAAAAGTGGCCCTAGGACAGAGCCCTGGGGAACGCCATTCAAGAATGGAGTGGCTTCAGACAGTATATTATTTACATATACAGAAAAAGTTCTGTCATTCAAGTAAGAGGAAAACCACTTTAAAACAGACCCAACGATACCAAACTCTTTTTCTAATCTATTCAACAGCATTTTGTGGTCCACTGTATCAAACGCTGATGATAAATCCAATAGAACCAATACTGAGTACCTTCCAGAATCAGCAGCCATGTGTACTTCATTAGACACTTTGAGGAGAGCAGTCTCAGTGGAGTGCATCTTTCTGAAACCAGATTGATATTTATCCAAAAGTTCATTGTTACTTAGAAAAGCTGTCAGCTGCTCAGCTACTACCTTCTCCATGATTTTTGAGAGAAAAGGCAGTTTTGATATTGGCCTATAGTTACAAGGCCATGCAGGGTCCAAATTGGGCTTTTTTAAAACGGGGCTTATCACTGCCTGTTTATACAAGTTTGGGACGGTCCCAGTGGAAAGTGAAGTGTTAACAATTTTGACGACAATAGGAGCAACATGATCAATCACTTTAAAGAACAAGGAAGTTGGTAATATATCCAATGGACATGAGGATGGCTTCATCTTTTTAAGTAAGACCATGACATCATCTAATGAGACAGCAGAAAAGCTAGCCCAGGAGCAATTTGGAGTAGCTACAACAGTGGTGCTTTCATCAGATGGTTTTACACTTGCTCTAATCTCATTCACCTTATATACAAAGTATTTTAAAAATGTGTTGCAGTCATCAGTGGTGAAAACTGGCACCAGTGGAGTTGAGGGTGAAACAATATTCCGAATAATATCAAAGACAACTTTGGGGTTTCTCTTATTCTGATTTACAAGATCAGAAAAATACATAGATCTGGCCTGCTTTATCATTTCGTTTAGTGATGCAATCAGCTCCTTTAAATGCAGTCTGTGCACTTCCATGTTAGTGGATTTCCACAAGCGCTCTACTTTGCGACAAGTTCTCGTGGTGGAAGCAATCTCCTCATTTAACCAGGGACAAGTATTTTTAGGGGAAGTCAATTTATGCTTTACAGGGGCCACTATGTCCAGGACAGACTGGCAATGGTCATTAAAATGATTAACAAGGGATTCTGTATCATTAAGATCCTCGATGAATTTGGGCTGAAACAATTCTAAAAAATGTTCAACCACATTTTGATTTATAATACGCCTTTTGGACACCACTTTATGAGCATTACTGACCACATTACAAGACACATTAAAATATACACAGCAATGGTCATTCACATGAACATCCACAACATTCAGGCAGTTTATGTCTAGTCCAAAGGAGAAAACAAGATCTAAAGTGTGTCCTTTTTTGTGTGTAGGACCAGTAACATGTTGCTTTAAATTAAAAGAATCTGTGAGTGTTAAAAACTCAGACGATACATTACAGGAGGGATCGTCAATGTGGAAATTAAAATCACCAAGAATTAAAACTTTATCTAATTTAATAATAGTAGATAAAAAATCAGAAAACTCATCTAAGAACTCTCGTGTAGGGCCAGGAGGTCGGTAAATTAAAATACAGTAAAAGAAGTCAGTATCTCCAACCTTTGTCATTTGAAGCTCGAATGAGTTGAAAGGCTCCGGCTTCGTAAGTCTACAATGAAAGCAGTTTCTGTGGATGAGCGCGAGACGCCACCTCGCTGCGCAACCCGTGGAGTTCCAAACACGGAGCAGTCCGGAGGGCACAGCTCATTTAGATGAGAGTATTCCTGGTCCCGCTGCCACGTCTCAGTAAGGGCCATGAAATCGAGATTTCCGTTTGTGAACAGGTCTCCCAGATAAAGTGACTTATTTGATATGGAGCGGGCATTCAGTAAAGCAAACCGTGTTTGCCGCGCGCAATGGACTGGAGGTGCGCGCTGACCGGCAGGGCACCTCCGCATAGCCAGAGAACTATCCATCGTGAAGGCTCGCAGGACATGTTCACGCGGAGCGAAGATCCGGGCCTGCCTGGTTGTAAAGATCCGATCGGAGTGCCAAAGGGGTGGAGAAGCAGGAGCCGGCGGCGCACGACTCCCATGTCCAGTCACTGACCGGAACCCAACGAAGGAACCGCTCGGTTCCGACAGATTCTGGACCCGTTGGACCATGATGTTTGTCCTCTCTGCTTTCTCTGCCTGAACTGTACACCAGCCCTCGATCTCCTCTTCCTTCTCCTACCGCGGCGCTTCACCAGCAGCAAGTACTCCGGTGATGACGTGGCACATTCAAAGAGTGGAGGGAAATAATCCTTGTACCTGTCCCAGGTAACACACACGTCTTTCATTTGCTCCTTGATGCTAAATAGCGTGTGTCGATCATATTGAATGACAGCAGAAACACAGCATTTAGTTGACAGGCTTAATAGGGCATAATATAACACTAAGCAAAGTACTGGTATCCGAGTCAGCGGGGGGGCAGACGCAAAGCCGAACACAGGCGCCATCATACCACGTACCACGTAATGTAGTGTGTGAGACTGGTGTGTGTGACTAGTGTGTGTGTGACTGTAGTGTGTGTTTGTGTGACTGTAGTGTGTGTGACTGTAGTGTGTGTGACTGTAGTGTGTGTGACTGTAGTGTGTGTGTGAGACTGTAGTGTGTGTGTGAGACTGTAGTGTGTGAGACTGTAGTGTGTGAGTGTGTGTGTGTATATGTGTGTGTATGTGTGTGACTGTGGTGTGTGTGACTGTAGTTTGTGTGTGTGTGTGTGTGTGTGTGTGTGACCGACACTGTAGTGTGTGTGTGTGTGTGTGTGTGTGTGTGTGTCCGTCACCTGCAGGACTGACGCCTGAACCTCAGACAGACCCTCCTCCATTGGTCGCAGGCATCCCATGATGGTACGCATCACTTCCTCTGAGACATCCCGGGAAAACCTGCGCTGAAGATTCTGCCAGAGCCGCTGCAACTGCTGTGCAAAACTCACAGCCTGAACACACACACACACACACACACACACACACACACACACACACACACACACACACACACACACACACACACACACACACACACACACAGAGAATAATTAAAAGGGGTATATCATGAAAATCTGTCTTTAAGTGTTATAATCCGGTGCTTCTACCAACCCAGAAAACATGAAAAGTGAAACCCAGTAACTCTGTTCTGGTGAGTCTTTCTCTGAGAGCACGTCAAAAAATAAGACGATCAGATTTCGCTCTCTTTCTGACGTATGAAGAGGATCTTATTATAATATTACCGGCTCTTAATCTGCACGTTTATAATATTACCGGCTCTTAATCTGCACGTTTATAATATTACCGGCCCTTAATCTGCACGTTTATAATATTACCGGCTCTTAATCTGCACGTTTATAATATTACCGGCTCTTAATCTGCACGTTTATAATATTACCGGCCCTTAATCTGCTCGTTTATAATATTACCGGCCCTTAATCTGCACGTTTATAATATTACCGTCCCTTAATCTGCACGTTTATAATATTACCGGCCCTTAATCTGCACGTTTATAATATTACCGGCTCTTAATCTGCACGTTTATAATATTACCGGCTCTTAATCTGCACGTTTATAATATTACCGGCTCTTAATCTGCACGTTTATAATATTACCGGCTCTTAATCTGCACGTTTATAATATTACCGGCCCTTAATCTGCACGTTTATAATATTACCGGCTCTTAATCTGCACGTTTATAATATTACCGGCTCTTAATCTGCACGTTTATAATATTACCGGCTCTTAATCTGCACGTTTATAATATTACCGACCCTTAATCTGCACGTTTATAATATTACCGGCCCTTAATCTGCACGTTTATAATATTACCGGCTCTTAATCTGCACGTTTATAATATTACCGGCTCTTAATCTGCACGTTTATAATATTACCGGCTCTTAATCTGCACGTTTATAATATTACCGGCCCTTAATCTGCACGTTTATAATATTACCGGCTCTTAATCTGCACGTTTATAATATTACCGGCTCTTAATCTGCACGTTTATAAAATTACCCGCCCTTAATCTGCACGTTTATAATATTACCGGCCCTTAATCTGCACGTTTATAATATTACCGGCCCTTAATCTGCACGTTTATAATATTACCGGCCCTTAATCTGCACGTTTATAATATTACCGGCCCTTAATCTGCACGTTTATAATATTACCGGCTCTTAATCTGCACGTTTATAATATTACCGGCCCTTAATCTGCACGTTTATAATATTACCGGCCCTTAATCTGCACGTTTATAATATTACCGGCCCTTAATCTGCACGTTTATAATATTACCGGCTCTTAATCTGCACGTTTATAATATTACCGCCCTTAATCTGCACGTTTATAATATTACCGGCTCTTAATCTGCACGTTTATAATATTACCGGCCCTTAATCTGCACGTTTATAATATTACCGGCCCTTAATCTGCACGTTTATAATATTACCGGCCCTTAATCTGCACGTTTATAATATTACCGGCCCTTAATCTGCACGTTTATAATATTACCGGCCCTTAATCTGCACGTTTATAATATTACCGGCCCTTAATCTGCACGTTTATAATATTACCGGCCCTTAATCTGCACGTTTATAATATTACCGGCTCTTAATCTGCACGTTTATAATATTACCGGCCCTTAATCTGCACGTTTATAATATTACCGGCCCTTAATCTGCACGTTTATAATATTACCGGCCCTTAATCTGCACGTTTATAATATTACCGGCTCTTAATCTGCACGTTTATAATATTACCGGCTCTTAATCTGCACGTTTATAATATTACCGGCCCTTAATCTGCACGTTTATAATATTACCGGCTCTTAATCTGCACGTTTATAATATTACCGGCCCTTAATCTGCACGTTTATAATATTACCGGCTCTTAATCTGCACGTTTATAATATTACCGGCTCTTAATCTGCACGTTTATAATATTACCGGCCCTTAATCTGCACGTTTATAATATTACCGGCCCTTAATCTGCACGTTTATAATATTACCGGCTCTTAATCTGCACGTTTATAATATTACCGGCCCTTAATCTGCACGTTTATAATATTACCGGCTCTTAATCTGCACGTTTATAATATTACCGGCTCTTAATCTGCACGTTTATAATATTACCGGCCCTTAATCTGCACGTTTATAATATTACCGGCCCTTAATCTGCACGTTTATAATATTACCGGCTCTTAATCTGCACGTTTATAATATTACCGGCTCTTAATCTGCACGTTTATAATATTACCGGCTCTTAATCTGCACGTTTACACACACCAGCCGACATCCGGTTTCTCGAGCGCCAACAGTGAACAGTTCTAACGCACCGGCAGAAGATCCAGCAAAGCCTGAAACTGTTCTGTCGTTGAGCACAGACGAGCACTGAACACTATTGACCAGAACATGTCACCGCTGTTTTATAAACACCTCAGGAACTGTGGACACTTGTGTAGAAGTTCAACATGATGATGAGATGATCAATGTAACTCCACAATAGGGATGTGACGGTGAGAATATTTTCCCACCGGTTAATCGATGTGTGACAACACCGGTAATACCGGTATCACCGGCGGGGGCTTTTAAATCGCTAATTTAAAGGCAATCGTAAAATGCGTGCGTTTGCAAGGGCATAATGGTGGTCGTGCGGAGCGGCACTGTTTTGGTATTGTGCCCTGAATTGGCACTAATTTGAAAACTAAACTAATTGTTTTTACATCGCTTATAAAAGCTGGTGCGGCAGTGTGCATTTCACTTTCACTTTCAAATTAGCGTCAATTCATCCTTCGCATGGAGTTTGATTGACATGCGATCTGACCAATCAATATCCACTATTTTTGTCCGACAAAGCAGTCAGGAGAGTTAGTAGAATAACGGTGGATTAGAACTTGGCTTTAACTGAGGCAATCTGTCACGACACAATAAAGAGCCACAAAACGGTAGGCTATTTATTAATTTTCTTTGACTGACCAGAATTGAAAGTTGAGACTTTGTTTCATATTAAATATGACCTGCTCGGTCCCGTCTGTCAGTGCGTTGTCAGTGTCCTCTATTCTTCCCTGCTTGAGAACAGGGGTTGAATCCGAAATCGCCCCCTAAACCCTCATTCACTAAGTTAGGACTATTCCCTACGTTAGTCCACTAATACTGTTCCCTACATTAGTCCACTAATACTGTTCCCTGCGTTAGTCCACTAATACTGTTCCCTACATTAGTCCACTAATACTGTTCCCTGCGTTAGTCCACTAATACTGTTCCCTACGTTAGTCCACTAATACTGCTCCCTGCGTTAGTCCACTAATACTGTTCCCTGCGTTAGTCCACTAATACTGTTCCCTACATTAGTCCACTAATACTGTTCCCTACGTTAGTCCACTAATACTGTTCCCTGCGTTAGTCCACTAATACTGTTCCCTGCGTTAGTCCACTAATACTGTTCCCTACGTTAGTCCACTAATACTGTTCCCTACATTAGTCCACTAATACTGTTCCCTACGTTAGTCCACTAATACTGTTCCCTGCGTTAGTCCACTAATACTGTTCCCTGCGTTAGTCCACTAATACTGTTCCCTACGTTAGTCCACTAATACTGTTCCCTGCGTTAGTCCACTAATACTGTTCCCTACGTTAGTCCACTAATACTGCTCCCTGCGTTAGTCCACTAATACTGCTCCCTGCGTTAGTCCACTAATACTGTTCCCTACGTTAGTCCACTAATACTGTTCCCTACATTAGTCCACTAATACTGTTCCCTACGTTAGTCCACTAATACTGTTCCCTACTGCTCCCTGCGTTAGTCCACTAATACTGTTCCCTACGTTAGTCCACTAATAATGTTCCCTACTGCTCCCTGCGTTAGTCCACTAATACTGTTCCCTACGTTAGTCCACTAATACTGTTCCCTACGTTAGTCCACTAATACTGTTCCCTACGTTAGTCCACTAATACTGTTCCCTACATTAGTCCACTAATACTGTTCCCTACGTTAGTCCACTAATACTGTTCCCTACGTTAGTCCACTAATACTGTTCCCTACGTTAGTCCACTAATACTGTTCCCTACGTTAGTCCACTAATACTGTTCCCTACTGCTCCCTGCGTTAGTCCACTAATACTGTTCCCTACGTTAGTCCACTAATACTGTTCCCTGCGTTAGTCCACTAATACTGTTCCCTACGTTAGTCCACTAATACTGTTCCCTACGTCAGTCCACTAATACTGTTCCCTGCGTTAGTCCACTAATACTGTTCCCTACATTAGTCCACTAATACTGTTCCCTACGTTAGTCCACTAATACTGTTCCCTGCGTTAGTCCACTAATACTGTTCCCTGCGTTAGTCCACTAATACTGTTCCCTACGTTAGTCCACTAATACTGTTCCCTGCGTTAGTCCACTAATACTGTTCCCTACGTTAGTCCACTAATACTGCTCCCTGCGTTAGTCCACTAATACTGCTCCCTGCGTTAGTCCACTAATACTGTTCCCTACGTTAGTCCACTAATACTGTTCCCTACATTAGTCCACTAATACTGTTCCCTACGTTAGTCCACTAATACTGTTCCCTACTGCTCCCTGCGTTAGTCCACTAATACTGTTCCCTACGTTAGTCCACTAATAATGTTCCCTACTGCTCCCTGCGTTAGTCCACTAATACTGTTCCCTACGTTAGTCCACTAATACTGTTCCCTACGTTAGTCCACTAATACTGTTCCCTACGTTAGTCCACTAATACTGTTCCCTACATTAGTCCACTAATACTGTTCCCTACGTTAGTCCACTAATACTGTTCCCTACGTTAGTCCACTAATAATGTTCCCTACTGCTCCCTGCGTTAGTCCACTAATACTGTTCCCTACGTTAGTCCACTAATACTGTTCCCTACGTTAGTCCACTAATACTGTTCCCTGCGTTAGTCCACTAATACTGTTCCCTACGTCAGTACACTAATACTGTTCCCTACGTTAGTCCACTAATACTGTTCCCTACATTAGTCCACTAATACTGTTCCCTACGTTAGTCCACTAATACTGTTCCCTACGTCAGTCCACTAATACTGTTCCCTACATTAGTCCACTAATACTGTTCCCTACGTTAGTCCACTAATACTGTTCCCTACGTTAGTCCACTAATACTGTTCCCTACGTTAGTCCACTAATACTGTTCCCTGCGTTAGTCCACTAATACTGTTCCCTACGTCAGTCCACTAATACTGTTCCCTACGTTAGTCCACTAATACTGTTCCCTACATTAGTCCACTAATACTGTTCCCTACGTCAGTTCACTAATACTGTTCCCTGCGTTAGTCCACTAATACTGTTCCCTACATTAGTCCACTAATACTGTTCCCTACGTTAGTCCACTAATACTGTTCCCTGCGTTAGTCCACTAATACTGTTCCCTGCGTTAGTCCACTAATACTGTTCCCTACGTTAGTCCACTAATACTGTTCCCTGCGTTAGTCCACTAATACTGTTCCCTACGTTAGTCCACTAATACTGCTCCCTGCGTTAGTCCACTAATACTGCTCCCTGCGTTAGTCCACTAATACTGTTCCCTACGTTAGTCCACTAATACTGTTCCCTACATTAGTCCACTAATACTGTTCCCTGCGTTAGTCCACTAATACTGTTCCCTACGTTAGTCCACTAATACTGTTCCCTACGTTAGTCCACTAATACTGTTCCCTACGTTAGTCCACTAATACTGTTCCCTACGTTAGTCCACTAATAATGTTCCCTACTGCTACCTGCGTTAGTCCACTAATACTGTTCCCTACGTTAGTCCACTAATACTGTTCCCTACGTTAGTCCACTAATACTGTTCCCTACGTTAGTCCACTAATACTGTTCCCTACGTTAGTCCACTAATACTGTTCCCTACGTTAGTCCACTAATACTGTTCCCTACGTTAGTCCACTAATACTGTTCCCTACTGCTCCCTGCGTTAGTCCACTAATACTGTTCCCTACATTAGTCCACTAATACTGTTCCCTACGTTAGTCCACTCCCATTCTACTCGTTGGGAGTTCGGGTTTGTGGATGCGACACAGGAAGGTGTTTTCCTGAGGTTCAGTTCCAGCGGCCACGCGCGATTATCCCTGTTATTATTTCCACGCATCGTCATGGGATGTATATTTACCATGGCGGAGTTAATCTCCGTAATCTCCGGCCACTGTGTCGAGCAACACAGTCGGATAATGACTTATCTGTACTGAAGATGGCCCTTATCAATGCACGATCCCTGGTAAATAAAACTTTCATTTTAAACGAATTGTTTACTACACAAGCGCTGGACTTCCTTTGTGTCACCGAGACATGGATTAAACCTGGCGAATTAAGCTCGCTTTTTGAATTACTACCGCAGGGCTGTGACTTTTTAAATACCCTGCGCTCATCAGGCCGCGATGGGGGGTTAGTGACTGTTTTTAAAAACACTTTTTCTTGTCAATTTTTATCTACATCTTCATATAGCAGTTTTGAGGTGCAACTATTTCAAATACTAGTAGCAAACCCTGTCACCATTGCACTGTTATATCGCCCTCCCAAACATAACTCAGAATTTATTAACGAATTTGCTGCATTTGTGGGGGATCTTGTTATTGCTTACGATAAAATACTGCTGCTTGGTGATTTTAATATTCATGTTTGTTGTGCATCTAAAACTCTCTCCATGGAGTTTTTAAATCTCATTGAGTCTTTTGACCTTGTTCAGTGGGTATCTGGCCCAACGCATCTACATGGTCATACCTTGGACTTGATTTTAACTCATGGATTATCTGTATCAGATATTACAATTAGCAATGCAACCTTCTCTGATCATATGCCTGTAATTTTCTCTGTTCCATACTTTGGTCAAACACTAAAAACTCAGCCCATGGTGCGTATGTCTCGTACCTTCAGTGCACACTCCAGGGAGGAGTTCACTGCAGCATTTCTTGGAGCGTGGACTTCTGAAACGGAATTTACTCTTCATAACCTGGATGCGGATGAACATCTCAGATTTTTCAACTCCACCTGTGCTTCTATTCTGAACAGTATTGCAACTTTTAAGCTTAAATTCCGTATTTCAGTACCAATTCCATGGTTTAATGAATCAGTGCGTTCTCTTAGACAGGCTTGCCGTTGAGCTGAACGCAAGTGGAAAAAGGACAAATTGCATGTCTCATATGAAATTATGAGAAACTCTCTTTCCTCATTTCAGAGGGCTGCTAAAGCTGCTAAAAGTAAATATTTCTCTGATTTGATTACGCAAAATAGAAATAACCCTCGTGTACTTTTTTCCACTATTGACTCTGTGCTAAATCCACCTGTCAATCTTTTTCCTACGCCTTCTGTCTCGCTCTGTGAAAGTTTTGGAAACTTTTTTACAAATAAGGTATTGGCCATTAGAGCTAAAATGTCTCAGGCTGGACATACTTTGTCAGAGATTCCTTTATATTCCGCCACATGGTCTGTGTTTGAGCCACTCTGTTTCCACGCCTGTAAGGAAATTGTGGAGCGTCTTAAGCCTACATCATGCCAACATGATATTGTTCCCTCACATTTCCTCAAACAAAATATGGATGCAATTGGTCCAGGTCTGCTGTCCGTCATTAATAAGTGCTTATATACGGGCACTGTTCCAGTTTGCCTTAAACAGGCTGTGATAACACCATATATTAAAAAACCTAATCTAGATTCCTCTTCTCTCTCCAGCTTTCGACCTATTTCAAATCTTCCTTTTATTTCAAAGATCATGGAGAAAGCTGTATTGGCTCAATTACAAACTTTTCTGTCAAACAATTCAATCAATGAAGTTTTTCAATCTGGCTTTAAAGTTTTACATAGCACCGAATCTGCTCTTTTAAAAGTCCTAAATGATATATATCTTATCACAGATTCTGGTAAACCTTTGGCTCTGGTCCTCTTAGATCTAAGTGCTGCTTTTGACTTAGTTGACCACAGCATTCTTTTGTCACGCCTGGAGTCTTGTGTGGGACTTCGTGGGTCTGTCTTACAGTGGTTTCACTCTTATCTGTCAGATAGATGTTTTACTGTACAGTTAGGACAATATTCATCCTCCAATAAGCAGCTTGGTTGTGGTGTCCCTCAGGGATCAATCCTTGGGCCTGTGTTATTTTCTTTATATTTGCTCCCTCTGGCTGCTATTTTTAAAAAACATGGTGTCTCGTTTCATTTTTACGCCGACGATACCCAACTTTACCTTCCCTTGCAACGCAATAATGAATCTTCTCTTCAGCCGCTGTTAGATTGCCTGAATGATCTTAAGTCATGGCTGTCAAACAATTTTCTACACTTAAATGAAAACAAATCGGAGTTTACGTTGTTCGGCCCCAATGAAAACTGTGTTTTTAACTTTGATCTTGGCCCTCTTACCCCGTACAAAACAAAGTGTGCCAGGAATCTGGGCTTCCTATTTGACACTAGTTTAAAATTTGATAAACAGATTTGTGCTGTTGTTAAGTCATGCTTTTATCAACTGCGCCTTCTCAGTAAAGTAAAGTCCATTCTATCAAGAAGTAATTTAGAAATAGCTATTCATGCGTTCGTTACTTCTAGGCTTGACTACTGTAATTCTTTGTATTATGGCATTTCTCAGTTATCAATCTCCCGTCTGCAGATGGTTCAAAACGCAGCTGCTCGACTGCTTGAAGGGAAGCATAAGTTCGATCACATAACTCCTATTTTAATGTCTCTGCACTGGCTTCCGGTTAAGTATAGGATAGAGTTCAAAATTTTATTATTCGTCTACAAAGCTTTTAACAATCTAGCACCGCAATACCTAACTGATCTCTTGGTGCCGTATACCCCTTCTAGAAACCTGAGATCCATTGACCATGGCCTTCTAACTGTCCCTAAAGTAAAATTTAAAAAACGTGGTGAGCGCGCCTTTGCCGCTGCTGGACCGAGGCTGTGGAACAGCCTTCCTCTGTCTATTAGGCATGCTCCATCTATCTCCACTTTTAAAACTCAGCTTAAGACTTATTTGTTCTCTTTGGCTTTTAACACTATATAGCTACCTTCTGTTTGAAAATGAATGTTTATTGATTACCTATTTTTGTTTGTATTCATAAATGCTAGGTCTGTGTGTCTTTTATTCTGTGTAAAGCACTTTGGTCAACCTTGGTTGTGTCGTAAATGTGCTCTATAAATAAATGATTGATTGATTGAAAATGATTGATTGAGTCCACTAATACTGTTCCCTACGTTAGTCCACTAATACTGTTCCCTGCGTTAGTCCACTAATACTGTTCCCTACATTAGTCCACTAATACTGTTCCCTGCGTTAGTCCACTAATACTGTTGCCTACTGCTCCCTGCGTTAGTCCACTAATACTGTTCCCTACGTTAGTCCACTAATACTGCTCCCTGCGTTAGTCCACTAATACTGTTCCCTACGTTAGTCCACTAATACTGTTCCCTACGTTAGTCCACTAATATTGTTCCCTACGTTAGTCCACTAATACTGTTCCCTACGTTAGTCCACTAATACTGTTCCCTACGTTAGTCCACTAATACTGTTCCCTACGTTAGTCCACTAATACTGTTCCCTACGTTAATCCACTAATACTGTTCCCTACATTAGTCCACTAATACTGTTCCCTACTGCTCCCTGCGTTAGTCCACTAATACTGCTCCCTGCGTTAGTTCACTAATACTGTTCGCTACGTTAGTCCACTAATACTGTTCCCTACGTTAGTCCACTAATACTGTTCCCTACGTTAGTCCACTAATACTGTTCCCTACTGCTCCCTGCGTTAGTCCACTAATACTGTTCCCTACGTTAGTCCACTAATACTGTTCCCTACGTTAGTCCACTAATACTGTTCCCTACTGCTCCCTGCGTTAGTCCACTAATACTGTTCCCTACTGCTCCCTGCGTTAGTCCACTAATACTGTTCCCTGCGTTAGTCCACTAATACTGTTCCCTGCGTTAGTCCACTAATACTGTTCCCTACGTTAGTCCACTAATACTGTTCCCTACGTTAGTCCACTAATACTGTTCCCTACGTTAGTCCACTAATACTGTTCCCTACGTTAGTCCACTAATACTGTTCCCTACGTTAGTCCACTAATACTGTTCCCTACGTTAGTCCACTAATACTGTTCCCTACTGCTCCCTGCGTTAGTCCACTAATACTGTTCCCTGCGTTAGTCCACTAATACTGTTCCCTGCGTTAGTCCACTAATAACTGTTCCCTGCGTTAGTCCACTAATACTGTTCCCTGCGTTAGTCCACTAATACTGTTCCCTGCGTTAGTCCACTAATACTGTTCCCTGCGTTAGTCCACTAATACTGTTCCCTGCGTTAGTCCACTAATACTGTTCCCTGCGTTAGTCCACTAATACTGTTCCCTGCGTTAGTCCACTAATACTGTTCCCTACGTTAGTCCACTAATACTGTTCCCTACGTTAGTCCACTAATACTGTTCCCTGCGTTAGTCCACTAATACTGTTCCCTGCGTTAGTCCACTAATACTGTTCCCTGCGTTAGTCCACTAATACTGTTCCCTACGTTAGACCACTAATACTGCTCCCTGCGTTAGTCCACTAATACTGTTCCCTACGTTAGTCCACTAATACTGTTCCCTACGTTAGTCCACTAATACTGCTCCCTGCGTTAGTCCACTAATACTGTTCCCTATGTTCCCTGCGTTAGTCCACTAATACTGTTCCCTACGTTAGTCCACTAATACTGTTCCCTACGTTAGTCCACTAATACTGTTCCCTACGTTAGTCCACTAATACTGTTCCCTACGTTAGTCCACTAATACTGTTCCCTACTGCTCCCTGCGTTAGTCCACTAATACTGTTCCCTACGTTAGTCCACTAATACTGTTCCATGCGTTAGTCCACTAATACTGTTCCCTACGTTAGTCCACTAATACTGTTCCCTACGTTAGTCCACTAATACTGTTCCCTACGTTAGTCCACTAACACTGTTCCCTACGTTAGTCCACTAATACTGTTCCCTACTGCTCCCTGCGTTAGTCCACTAATACTGCTCCCTGCGTTAGTCCACTAATACTGTTCCCTACGTTAGTCCACTAATACTGTTCCCTACGTTAGTCCACTAATACTGTTCCCTACGTTAGTCCACTAATACTGTTCCCTACGTTAGTCCACTAATACTATTCCCTACGTTAGTCCACTAATACTGTTCCCTGCGTTAGTCCACTAATACTATTCCCTACGTTAGTCCACTAATACTGTTCCCTACGTTAGTCCACTAATACTGTTCACTTAAAGGAGTGAATGAAAACGAGTGAGTGAATTCGGACAAAGTTCAAGCCCGAAAGAGAACTCGATACTGATGCGTGTCTTTCTGTGGGTCGTGTGTGTTAGAGTTCTCAACGGGCCTGAAAATTACAACCCGACCCGACCCGACCCGTGGCTTTTAAAGCCCGGACCCGATGTAACCCGACACATCAACATGAATTATCTGCCCGAACCCAGCCCGACGCCGATTTTCTTTTTTTCTCATACACGTATTATCATGACCAGCAGACGGGAATTCAAATCAACCTTTAATGTTCACGTCTTTTAACAATAGCCTACAAACAATACAAACAACTGAAACAAACTTTAAATATATAATAGGCTATATAGGCTACTAAATATGCCTCAAATAAAAATCTTCTGGACGACCCTGTTTTTTTGCTGTCATATTTCATCAGCACCTTGCATTTTGAGCATTGCACATAACCTGTAGAATTTCGATCAGAATCCAGCACCACCCCAAATACTTTCCAGACCTCTGATTTCCCACTCCTGTAGCGACGGTGAATTCGCCTGCGGCAAGTTTACTTTCACCAACTCCATCTTCTTCTCCAGGCTAAAGGCGTGCACGAGCGGCGTCAGGTCCCGCGGTGCACGTTGCACACAGCAGCCAGACTTTCTTTATGGTGAACAGCAGCGATGATTAATAAATGTTTTTTTTTTTCACTGAGCAGAAAAGATTAAGCCAGAGGCCCGACCTGACCCGAGTCATTTGCTTATATTTTCGACCCGAACCCGCGGGTCCCGTCGGGTTTGTCGGGCCGACCCGGCCCGTTGAGAACTCTAGTGTGTGTGTGTGTAATAGGCAGTACTTAACGGATATTGCGTTAAATATTTTTTAACGTTTTAAATGTTTTTTTTGTTTTTTTGTGGTGCTGCGGTGGGCAAGTGATGAAACCGGTGTTGCGACTGAACACCGACTATCGTAGCAAGCCAACTCCACAACAACTACATAAATGTCTCCACTAACATTCAGAAACTCTTCCTGAGTCTCTCCGTAAGGCTGCACTCGCTACTGGTTATTCTGGGATTCTGGATGAGTGAGATTGGCCTGTTTTGTTATTGCTGGAGTTTCTGAAGCTCGTGTAAAGTCTCCGCCCTCTTCTGAATGGTGGCGAAGCTGCAGCTCATTTGCATTTAAAGCGACACACACAAAAACAGTGCGTTTTTGCTCACACCCAAAAAGGGGCAAATTTGACAAGCTATAATAAATAATCTGGTATTTTGAGCTGAAATTTCACACACATTCTGGGGACACCATAGATTTATATTACATCTTGAGAAAAGGGCATAATATGTCACCTTTAATAATAACTGTAGTTATCTTGTAGTTATTATCTTTAATAATAACAACTAAAAGTTAAACCTCCCATCCTGTGCGCTGTTTCTGTTTCTGCTGTGTTTGAGATTACCGTCTGCAGTGATCGCTCCAGCTTCTCTCGTCCCGCCTTCTCCACCTCCTCCACAGAACACATGACCACGCCTGACTCTGCCCCCTCCTGCACAGACACGCCTCTCTTCAGCAGCTCCGCCTCCTGCACAGAGCCTGACTCCGCCCCCTCACCCACAGATACACCTTTCTTCAGCAGCTCCGCCTCCTGCACAGTGCGTGACTCCGCCCCCTCGTCCACAGACACGGCTCTCGCCACCAGCTCCGCCTCCTGGACAGCGCCTGACTCCACCCCCTCCTCCACAGACACGCCTCTCACCAGAAGCTCCGCCTCCTGCACAGAGGGTCAGTGTGAAACGGCAGCACTTCATTAAACACATGATTTTCCTCATGTGTCTCACCTTGATGATGTCAGCGTGTTCTCTCTCGTTCAGCAACACACGCAGAATCTGCAGGAACATCTGCGGCAGAATCCACAAAGACATTTATTATATTATAATTATAAATTAAAGAATTAGTTCAACTTCAAATCAAAGTAGAACTTCAAATCATAAAATCCTGCACATTTTTTCTTCTGCATACAACAATCTGGACAAAAACAACATTTAACTCATAGGTTGGTTTTACAGTATTTTATCCAATAATATAAATATGCATATAAAATTTTTCAATTAAAAAATGCCAACCCTCTACAATGCGAGTAAATTTCACTCTGAGCGACTAAACAATGTCTATCATTAGCCATTGGCTAATAAATTCTTAGATTTTACTCACCAGTGTGTGTGTGTGTGTGTGTGTGTGTGTGTGTGTGTGTGTGTGTGTGTTCGATCATGCCAAGTATAAGTTTAGCATAGATATATTTTCACTCGCCGTAAACTCTAGCGTGCGACTCTAGTCTTACATACCACGCAAAATTGACGCGCTGCATGTAAACGATATACTTGTTCGTATTTTCCTGTCAAAATAACGGCGTTCATCTGGAATTAGAAGAACAAGCAGAAGGTATGCCGCTTTCTCTCGCAGTGGGCGGAGCTTATGCGCAAACGGCAATCTCATTGGATGGCGCTCATCCGTGTTTTAATTTCAGCTAATCAGTTCGAGCGAACGCTGACAACGGGATTAACATTCATGAACCAGCAGCTCATGTGTTGTATATTGTCATTATTCTTAGTAGACTTAGTAGTAGGATTATTATCTTAATAATTACTATTATGAATTACTATTTTTTTTTTTTTTACAGAAACACTGAATGAACAACAATATCTTAAGCACCACCACCAGTCCTAAATTCAGTTAAACTGACAAATATGCATTCATAGATAATTATCAAGTTTTTGTTCTAATTACTAAAGTTTTATCAATAATAATGCTTGATTTGTTAATTATATAATAGTATATCAGTCTGGTGAGTAACCAGTGTAGAGGATTGAATGTATATAAATATATTAAATAAATAATAAAAAAATCATATAATTTTTAATACTATATTCCACAGGCACTGTACCCTCTGGTGAATTCTTCCATTAGTCACAAACCCACACAAGTGTACAATACATCAGGACAGTTTTCCGTGATAGTGTAAGATATATGATGATGTATGATATATGATGTATGATGATGATATATGATTATGTATGATGATATATGATGACATCTGATGATGTATGATGATATATGATGTGTGATATATGATGATGTATGATGATATATGATGTGTGATATATGATGTATGACATATGATGATGTATGATGATATATGATGTATGATATATGATGATATATGATGGATGATGATATATGATGATATATGATGATGTATGATCAATTATATATGATTATGTATGTTGATGTATGATATGATGATATTAACGCACCAGTGGGCCTCGACAGCCTTAGTCAAACGGGTTGGCGCGTATGGTTGGGTTGCGGAGAGATTGTGAGATTGTGGTTAGGTCTCAGCAGCAGGAGGGAAGTAGAGGTCAGTAAGCTGGGCTGAGTTGAGTGGGGGACGGAGGGGGGTGACTCTGGGACGCCAGAGTCACTGTCGAGCCCTCTTGAGGTGTCGTGGGCTAGTCGACGAAACACTGAGGACGGAAGGTGCCCACTTGAAGACCCTAGAGATGTTCCCTACTCCGCTCAATCCAGAGGGTTGTTATGGGGGGACCGCACTGCGGTTGCAGCCGTTGTGTGCGCTGACGCGCAAATACACTATTAACACCAGACAGAAGGAGATTCACGTCACCAGATGGAAAGAAGCGTAAATGGATGGAGAAGCATAGGTTACTGTAAAGCTACGTCTTAGTTGGTGCTTATCTTGGCGAAAGCCGAGTACAAATCAGCATGAAGTTTTAACATCTACTCTCGTGTAATGGAAATCATGAAGATCTGGATACGTCCAGTGACTGTGGTGAATAGTGCTGCTGGCAACAAGGGAAAGACCTTGTGACAGCCTGGAGAGACAGCTGACAGAAGGAAAGAGACCCCAATGGGGCTGGTAAGGGTTAGCTACCCTTGTCGGCAGTATCCAGCTCTGTGTTTACAGGATGCTGGAGACACCCGCCCAAGGCTTCTGAAAAATTAAAGAGGAAAATACCCCTAGAGTCTGCGAGGGCAGGGGCGGAAGATGACTCAATGGTGGACAACATGGTTAACGACTTTGGAATGGAAACGGATATGAGTATGGAGAGTACTTCACAAAAGACTAGTTCAGGTTCAGCAGTTAGCAAAGCCATTGAACTCCAAGCTTGTGTCTGTGGCTGGAGCAAGGCGACAACGGTCAGGGGTTTGAAGATTCATCAAGGGAAAATGAAATGCTTGAGGGAGAAGGGACAAGGGCCTCGCATTGATCAGTACTTCTTAAGTCAGTCAAGTCAGTCGAATGAAATCCAGCGACAGGGAGCAAACCACAGTTCGCAGGATATCAGCACCCCTGTCATAGAGGAGATGAGGGTTTGCACAGTTAGTGATGAACACATTGATTCTTGTGAACCCGGTCAGACTAACCAACATAAGAGAGAAAAGAACCTCAACGGGCATAGGCCCGGAGTTAGATGGCCAAGAGCTAGTGAGAAAACTGCATGGGACACGGTAAACACAGATCTATGCTTTGCATTGGAAAGATTAACTGGTACAGTTGAAAAAAAGCTGGATAAATTTGGGGACATCATTTACGCATATGGAAGTGAGAGGTTTGGTGTGGAAAAAAGGAAGGAAAAAGTACAAACTACTCCTGGATTGTCTAGACGGCAGCAGAAAATTGAAGGGTTAGATAGAGAAAGGAGACAGCTGAGGAAGCAATGGAAAAGAGCGGAACAAAGTCAGAAGGAGGGACTCAATCTCTTACAAAGGGCCATAAAAGATAAGCTTGCAACATTACGCAGAGCTGAGCGCCTACGGAAACGCTACAAAAAGAAGGAACGTGCGAGGGCTAATTTCTATAAAGATCCATTCAAATTCATAAAGAAGTTATTCACCAGTGAGAAGAATGGTACTTTAAAAGCATCTAGGGTTGAGCTAGAGAGATATTTGGAGGAAACGCATACAGATGCAAAAAGGCATGAGCCTATGTCAATTCCGTCAGACATCCCACCTGTCAATCCACCAGAATACCAAATGGAGGTCTCTGCACCTAAGTGGAAAGAGATAGAGCAGGTTGTGAGAAAGGCAAGGGCTTCTTCATCTCCAGGGCCTAATGGAGTTCCGTACAGAGTGTACAAGAGTCCTCAGGAGTTCTAAGGATTCGGTGGAAATTGATAAAAGTGGCTTGGGAAAAGCAGGTTGTACCTAGATCATGGCGCCGAGCAGGGGGAGTCTTTATACCCAAAGAAAAAGATGCTACAAGCATCAGCCAGTTTCGCCCTATTTCACTATTAAACGTCGAAGGCAAAATTTTCTTCAGCATTATTGCTCAGAGATTGTCAACCTACCTATTAAAGAATGGCTTCATTGACACTTCAGTTCAAAAAGCGGGCATTCCAGGATTCTCAGGATGCTTAGAACATAATAGTGTTATCTGGCAACGAATACAATCAGCTAAAAAGGAGAGGAAGGAGCTCCACGTGACATTCCTGGATTTGGCTAATGCATATGGTTCAGTGCCACATGAGCTTCTTTGGGTATCATTTGATTTTTTCAGGGTACCGATGTCGATAAATTTAGTGAAAGCCTATTTTGGAGATTTGCAATTTAGTTTCTCAACTCCAGAATTCAGCACTACATGGCAATGCTTAGAGGTTGGAATAATGGCAGGATGCACCATTTCTCCACTGGCTTTTACCATGGCAATGGAAGTAATCATTAGGGCATCAAAATGGGTAGTAGGAGGAGAGCGCTTGGCTTCTGGGATGCGACTACCACCAATCAGAGCATACATGGATGACATGACAACCATGACTACAACGGTAGCCTGCACTAATCGGTTATTGGGGAAGTTAACAGATAATATTGAATGGGCACGAATGCAATTTAAGCCCTCTAAATCAAGGAGCATCTCAATAGTTAAAGGCAAGGTAGTAGATAAAATATTCTTCATTAATGTTGAGGCAATACCAACAGTTTCTCAGAACCCAGTGAAGAGTCTAGGGAGATGGTACGATGGGGATCTAAAGGACACAGTTCGAGTGGGAGAAGTTAGACGACAAGCAGTGGAAGGGATGAAGAGCATAAACAGCTGTGCTCTACCAGGCAAACTAAAACTCTGGTGCTTTCAGTTTGGTCTACTGCCAAGGTTGCTGTGGCCACTGACTGTGTACAAGGTTTCTTTGACAACAGAGGATAAGCTGGAAGCGTTAATAAGTTCATACATCAGGAAATGGTTGGGAGTTCCACGCTGCCTCAGCAGAGTGGGACTTTATAGTAAAGGAGTATTGCAGCTGCCAGTCTCTGCTTTAACCGAGGAGTTTAAGTGTGCCAAGGTCAGACTGGAAATGACTTTAGCAGAGTCACGCGACAAATGTGTAAGGGAGGCAGCCCCTGTGGTAAAAACTGGTAGAAAGTGGTCAGCAGAGAAATCTGTAGTAGAGGCAAAGGCTGACCTTCAAATTGGGGATATCGTGGGACAGGTACAGCATGGAAGAGGGGGTTTTGGGCTCAGTTTAGCTCCTCCTAAATGGCACAAGGCAGGCCCAGCTCAAAGGAGGAAGCTGGTAGTCAACGAGGTGTGAAAGCAGGAGGAGAGGATGAGATGTATAAAGGCCATTTCCCAGGCCAAGCAGGGAGAGTGGATGAGATGGGAGAGTGTGCAACAACGAAAAATGGGCTGGCAAGACCTTTGGTCAATGGAAGAGAGTAGGATCAGTTTCCTTATTAGGTCAAGATATGATGTTCTCCCATCACCGCAGAACCTAAACCTCTGGGTAGGAGAGGATCCCTCTTGTCCTTTGTGTTCATCTCCTGCCACATTAAGGCACATTTTGACAGGATGTAAGGTGGCTCTTAGCCAAGGTCGGTTTACTTGGCGCCATGACCAAGTATTGCGATGTTTGGCTTTAGCATTGGAAGGCAAGCGTAGTATGACCAATAAGTTGCCGCCTGTTCTAGCAAAACATTACACGCAGAAGACAATATTCCTCCGCCCAGGCGAGCAACCACCAAGAAAAGGTGCTAACACCAATTCTCGCCCAGGACAACTGGAAGCTGCTAGGGACTGGAAGATGCTGGCTGATCTTGATCAACGGCTTATTTTTCCACCTGAGATTGCCACCACTAACCTACGACCAGATATTGTTTTGTGGTCTGGATCAGCACGCATTGTTCAACTGATAGAGTTAACAGTGCCATGGGAGGATGCGGTAGATGAGGCATATGAGAGGAAGAAATTGTGGTATGCTCATCTGGCCACTGAAGCAGAACATCGAGGATGGAGAGTCCAGGTTTATCCAGTGGAAGTGGGTTGTCGAGGTTTTGTGGCACACTCTACAACCCGGTTCCTCAGAGACGTCGGATTCAGTGGTCAAGAGTTGCGTCGCACAGTAAAGAACTTATCTGAAGCAGCAGAAAGGAGCAGCAACTGGCTGTGGTTGAGACGGAAAGATTCTAGCTGGCTGAGTACAGGCCGCCATGCTACGGTTTCGTAGAATTCTTGAAAACTTGAAGGGTGTTGGTTTATTTGTATAGGTTGTATAGTATTTACAGTCATTACGTTCCTGTGTATATTGCGTGAATGACGGGATGTTGGGCAGATATTGTGTTTTGCGGTAGGTGGTATGCCATACGGAACCGTTGCCACTGAAACTGCATATTAACGCACCAGTGGGGCTCGACAGCCTTAGTTAAATGGGTTGGCGCGTATGGTTGGGTTGCAGAGAGATTGTGAGATTGTGGTTAGGTCTCAGCAGCACTGTTGGTTTATTTGTAGAGGTTGTATAGTATTTACAGTCATTACGTTCCTGTGTATATTGCGTGAATGACGGGTGGTTGAGCAGATATTGTGTTTTGCGGTAAGTGGTATGCCATACGGAACCGTTGCCACTGAAACTGCATATTAACGCACCAGTGGGGCTCGACAGCATTAGTCAAACGGGTTGGCGCGTATGGTTGGGTTGCGGAGAGATTGTGGTTAGGTCTCAGCAGCACTGTTGGTTTATTATTAGAGGTTGTATAGTATTTACAGTCATTACGTTCCTGTGTATATTGCATGAATGACGGGTGGTTGGGCAGATATTGTGTTTTGCGGGAAGTGGTATGCCATACGGAACCGTTGCCACTGAAACTGCATATTAACGCACCAGTGGGGCTCGACAGCATTAGTCAAACGGGTTGGCGCGTATGGTTGGGTTGCGGAGAGATTGTGAGATTGTGGTTAGGTCTCAGCAGCAGGAGGGAAGTAGAGGTCAGTAAGCTGGGCTGAGTTGAGTGGGGGACGGAGGGGGGTGACTCTGGGACGCCAGAGTCACTGTCGAGCCCTCTTGAGGTGTCGTGGGCTAGTCGACGAAACACTGAGGACGGAAGGTGCCCACTTGAAGACCCTAGAGATATTCCCTACTCCGCTCAATCCAGAGGGTTGTTATGGGGGGACCGCACTGTGGTTGCAGCCGTTGTGTGTGCTGACGCGCAAATACACTATTAACACCAGACAGATGGAGATTCACGTCACCAGATGGAAAGAAGCGTAAATGGATGGAGAAGCATAGGTTACTGTAGAGCTACGTCTTAGTTGGTGCTTATCTTGGCGAAAGCCGAGTACAAATCAGCATGAAGTTTTAACATCTACTCTCGTGAAATGGAAATCATGATGATGTATGATGATATAAGATGTATGATATACACTCACCTAAAGGATTATTAGGAACACCTGTTCAATTTCTTATTAATGCAATTATCTAATCAACCAATCACATGGCTACAGTTGCTTCAATGCATTTAGGGGTGTGGTCCTGGTCAAGACAATCTCCTGAACTCCAAACTAAATGTCAGAATGGGAAAGAAAGGTGATTTAAGCAATTTTGAGCGTGGCATGGTTGTTGGTGCCAGACGGGCCGGTCTGAGTATTTCACAATCTGCTCAGTTACTGGGATTTTCACGCACAACCATTTCTAGGGTTTACAAAGAATGGTGTGAAAAGGGAAAAACATCCAGTATGCGGCAGTCCTGCGGGCGAAAATGCCTTGTTGATGCTAGAGGTCAGAGGAGAATGGGCCGACTGATTCAAGCTGATAGAAGAGCAACTTTGACTGAAATAACCACTCGCTACAACCGAGGTATGCAGCAAAGCATTTGTGAAGCCACAACACGCACAACCTTGAGGCGTATGGGCTACAACAGCAGAAGACCCCACCGGGTACCACTCATCTCCACTACAAATAGGAAAAAGAGGCTATAATTTGCAAGAGCTCACCAAGATTGGACAGTTGAAGACTGGAAAAATGTTGCCTGGTCTGATGAGTCTCGATTTCTGTTGAGACATTCAGATGGTAGAGTCAGAATTTGGCGTAAACTGAATGAGAACATGGATCCATCATGCCTTGTTACCACTGTGCAGGCTGGTGGTGGTGGTGTAATGGTGTGGGGGATGTTTTCTTGGCACACTTTAGGCCCCTTAGTGCCAATTGGGCATCGTTTAAATGCCCTGGCCTACCTGAGCATTGTTTCTGACCATGTCCATCCCTTTATGGCCACCATGTACCCATCCTCTGATGAATACTTCCAGCAGGATAATGCACCATGTCACAAAGCTCGAATCATTTCAAATTGGTTTCTTGAACATGACAATGAGTTCACTGTACTAAAATGGCCCCCACAGTCACCAGATCTCAACCCAATAGAGCATCTTTGGGATGTGGTGGAACGGGAGCTTCGTGCCCTGGATGTGCATCCCACAAATCTCCATCAACTGCAAGATGCTATCCTATCAATATGAGCCAACATTTCTAAAGAATGCTTTCAGCACCTTGTTGAATCAATGCCACGTAGAATTAAGGCAGTTCGGAAGACGAAATGATATATGATGGTATATTATGCATGATGATGTATGATGATGTTTGATGATGTATGATGATGTATGATGATGTATGATGATATATGATGATATATGATGTATGATGGTATATGATGTATGATGGTATATGATGTATGATGATGTATGATGTATGATATATGATGATATATGATTGTATATGATGTATGATGATATATGATGATATATGATGGTATATGATGGTATATGATGTATGATATATGATGATGTATGATGATGTATGATGGTATATGATGTATGATGTATGCGTGTCGTACCGTGTGCTTCTCCTGTTGCAGGCGTGACGTGTGTCGCTGTAGTTCCTCTAGACTCACACACACCAGGCTGACCCTGCACACATCATGTGACCCTGATTAACCATTCACTGGCTCCTACACCGGCTCAGTTTCTGCAGGTAAATCTAGGACTGTGTGTGTGTGTGTGTGTGTCACTGACCGTGAGTGGCAGGGGGTTTGTGGGTAATGCTGGACTCTCCTGAACACGTGACTGGCGTGTGTTTTAGACGAGGGGCCGTAGGAGATGAACTGACCGCTGTCATCATCCTCCCTCTCGTGGCTCGGCCAATCATCAGCCAGCGAGGAGGCGGAGTCCTGACGCCTGGGCGGCTCGTGCAGAGAGGGGTTAGAGGCTCCATCCGCCAGCGGCTGACACACACACACACACAGATCAGACAAGATCCAGGTCAGCAGATCTCAGATCACACACACACACACACACACACACACACACACAGATCAGATCCAGGTCAGCAGATCTCAGATCACACACACACACACACACACAGATCAGATCAGAACCAGGTCAGCAGATCTCAGATCACACACACACACACACACACAGATCAGATCAGAACCAGGTCAGCAGATCTCAGATCACACACACACACACACACACACACACACACAGAGATCAGATCAGATCCAGGTCAGCAGATCTCAGATCACCCTCACACACACACACACACACACACACACACACACACACACACACAGATCAGATCAGAAGATCTCAGATCACTCTCATACACACACACACACACACAAACACACACACACAGATCAGATCAGATCCAGGTCAGCAGATCTCAGATCACTCTCACACACACACACACAGATCGGATCAGATCCAGGTCAGCAGATCTCAGATCACACACACACACACACACACAGATCTGATCAGAACCAGGTCAGCAGATCTCAGATCACACACACACACACACACACAGATCAGATCAGATCAGATCCAGGTCAGCAGATCTCAGATCACACACACACACACAGAGATCAGATCAGATCCAGGGTTAGCAGATCTCAGATCACACACACACACACACACACACACACACACACACAGAGATCAGATCAGATCCAGGTCAGCAGATCTCAGATCACTCTCACACACACACACACACACACACACACACACACACGCACACACACGCACACACACAGATCAGATCAGATCCAGGTCAGCAGATCTCAGATCACTCTCACACACACACACACACACACACACACACACACACACACACGGATCAGATCAGATCCAGGTCAGCAGATCTCAGATCACACACACACACACACACACACACACACACACACACACACAGATCAGATCCAGGTCAGCAGATCTCAGATCACTCTCACACACACACACACACACACACACACACACACACACACACACACACACACACACACACACAGAGATCAGATCAGATCCAGGTCAGCAGATCTCAGATCACACACACACACACAAACACACACACACACACACACAGATCCAGGTCAGCAGATCTCAGATCACACACACACACACACACAGATCAGATCAGATCCAGGTCAGCAGATCTCAGATCACACACACACACACACACACACACACACACACACACACACACACACACACAAACACACACACACACAGATCAGATCAGATCCAGGTCAGCAGATCTCAGATCACACACACACACACACACACACACACACACACACACACAGAGATCAGATCCAGGTCAGCAGATCTCAGATCACACACACACACAGATCAGATCAGATCCAGGTCAGCAGATCTCAGATCACACACACACACACACACACACACAGACACACACACACACAGACACACACATCAGATCAGATCCAGGTCAGCAGATCTCAGATCACACACACACACAGACACACACACACACAGATCAGATCAGATCCAGGTCAGCAGATCTCAGATCACACACACACACACACACACACACATACACACACACACACACACACACACACACACACACACACACAGATCAGATCCAAGTCAGCAGATCTCAGATCACTCTCACACACACACACACACACACACAGATCAGATCAGCAGATCACACACACACCCTGTATCTCTGGTTGATGGGATAGATCACTCTGGCCTTCAGGGCAAACGCAGCCACATCTCTGTTGAGCGTCAACTGAAACTCCTGAGAAGAAGAAGAAGAAGAAATTCACTTTTATGAGTCAGGATATTGTTTCATATAACTCTGATTGTGTTTGTCTGAAAGGAGACTCATATACACCCGGATGGAGTAAATCATTGGGTAATTTTCATTTTAAAGTGAACTATCCCTTTAACAGCAGGACTCAGTGATGCTATGAACTATGACATCATCAAGCGAGAGAGCAGCTGTGTGACGGTCAGTGTGTCTCACACACACATCTCAGTTATTTAAATCAGCTTCTGCAGTTTAATCACCACATTAAACCTCAGAGCTATGAGATTAGAATTATTGCATTATTCCAAATTAATAGATTGAGATTCACAAACAAATGTAAAGAGAATCACAAAAATTTATCAAATCCACAAATAAGTGGCTCCACCCACCATTTCCTCGAGCCAATCAGAGAACGGCCACATTGAGCTGACCAATCGTAGCACGTTCTTGCTACAACCAATCACGTTAGGCTTTACACTTGGGACGGGGCTGCCCTGAAATAACTTTACTCGTTCTTCTGCATCGGCTCAAGGAAGTGTAAGGCCCATAATACTTCAGTAAAATATGTTTAAAATTTGGATTTCGTTAGAATTACACCATTAAGGAGATGATACACAGGGCAACTTTGAGCAATGTTGCTGGGCACTTTCCCATTGAAAATGGGCAATAAATTTCTATCTGGATAATTTAGATTGGTCGTGAGCCCTGTGTCTCACCTGGTTGCCCGTTGGCGGCAACATTGCCCAGCAACATTGCTCAAAAAGTTGCCCTGTGTATCATCACCTTTAGACTGTGTATCAAGCCAAGACAAATTTTTATGAACCATTATTGGTTTTATGAGCCCCATTTTATTGGTTGTAGCGAGAACATGCTACGATTGGTCAGCTCAATGTGGCCGTTCTCTGATTGGCTCGAGGAAACGGTGGGTGGAGCCACTGCACGTCGACACTAGAAGTGTTTCAAAATCCACAGATAAGTGAGATTCACAAATGCACAGAAAGCGGTTCACGAAAAAATGCCGGGCATAGTTGTGTTAGTGACATAAAACACATTTGTAATTATTTTTTTATTTGTAAATCTCATTGTATTTATTTATGAGTTTATAATTTTTTGTGAAACTCTTAACATTTGTTTGTGAATCTCAATCTATTTATTTGGAATAATACAACAATTCTAACCCAATTTATGATTTTCATTCTTTTTAAAGTCCCCCTGCGGTGAAACTCCCGTTTTTAATGTTGTTTATATGTCTATGTGGTGTTTTTAATATTCTTTAAGACAATCCATGTGTAAATTCATAAGTCGACAGCATTGCTGAGTATTTTCTCCTTAAAACTGCAGTGAACCAAATACAGTCTCAAAAACACGCTTTGAAATCGCTGGTGTGTCTGACGTCACAAACTACCTTGTAACCAATCAGATCAACGTGTGATCGTCAACGAGTGCATCTCTGAGTGAGTGAGTGAGTGAGTGAGTGAGTGAGTGCAGGCGGGGCTCATTTGCATACTCATAGAACCGTGCATACTAAATGAGGCAAGGGTGTCGAGTTACATTCAAGATATTTAAATTATATTATTATATTACCTGAATATGTGATTTTGGTGATTAGAGAAGAGTTAAGCGATGAAGTCTTTGCCGATAGTCTGAGCCAGACGCACACGGACCGCCGAACGCCCGAAGCACACGGACCGCACACGGGCCGCCGAACTCACACGGAACGCACACGGACCGCCGAACGCCCGACGCACACGGACCGCACACGGGCCGCCGAACGCACACGGAACGCACACAAACCGCCGAACGCCCGACGCACACGGACCGCCGAACGCCCGACGCACACGGACCGCCGAACGCCCGACGCACACGGACCGCCGAACGCCCGACGCACACGGACCGCCGAACGCCCGACGCACACGGACCGCCGAACGCCCGACGCACACGGACCGCCGAACGCCCGACGCACACGGACCGCACACGGACCGCCGAACGCACACGGAACGCACACGGATCCACGGACCGCACACGGACCGCACACGGAACGCACACGGACCGCCGAACGCCCGACGCACACGGACCGCCGAACGCCCGAAGCACACGGACCGCACACGGACCGCACACGGGCCGCCAAACGCACACGGACCGCACACGGGCCGCCAAACGCACACGGAACGCACACGGACCGCACACGGGCCGCCGAACGCACACGGAACGCACACGGGCCGCCGAACGCACACGGAACGCACACGGACCGCACACGGGCCGCCGAACGCACACGGAACGCACACGGACCGCATACGGGCCGCCGAACGCACACGGAACGCACACGGGCCGCCGAACGCCCGAAGCACACGGACCGCACACGGAACGCACACGGGCCGCCGAACGCACACGGAACGCACACGGACCGCACACGGGCCGCCGAACGCACACGGAGCGCACACGCGTTCCTTTTTGTGTGAAAGCAGTGTGTTACGTGTGAAAGCAGTGTGTTTGTGTGAAAGCAGTGTGTTACGTGTGAAAGCAGTGTGTTTGTGTGAAAGCAGTGTGTTTGTGTGAAAGCAGTGTGTTTGTGTGAAAGCAGTGTGTTTGTGTGAAAGCAGTGTGTTTGTGTGAAAGCAGTGTGTTTGTGTGAAAGCAGTGTGTTTGTGTGAAAGCAGTGTGTTTGTGTGAAAGCAGTGTGTTTGTGTGAAAGCAGTGTGTTACGTGTGAAAGCAGTGTGTGTGTGAAAGCAGTGTGTTTGTGTGAAAGCAGTGTGTTTGTGTGAAAGCAGTGTGTTTGTGTGAAAGCAGTGTGTTTGTGTGAAAGCAGTGTGTTTGTGTGAAAGCAGTGTGTTTGTGTGAAAGCAGTGTGTTACGTGTGAAAGCAGTGCGTTTGTGTGAAAGCAGTGCGTTTGTGTGAAAGCAGTGCGTTTGTGTGAAAGCAGTGTGTTACGTGTGAAAGCAGTGTGTTACGTGTGAAAGCAGTGTGTTACGTGTGAAAGCAGTGTGTTTGTGTGAAAGCAGTGTGTTTGTGTGAAAGCAGTGTGTTTGTGTGAAAGCAGTGTGTTACGTGTGAAAGCAGTGCGTTTGTGTGAAAGCAGTGCGTTTGTGTGAAAGCAGTGCGTTTGTGTGAAAGCAGTGTGTTACGTGTGAAAGCAGTGTGTTTGTGTTACGTGTGAAAGCAGTGTGTTACGTGTGAAAGCAGTGTGTTACGTGTGAAAGCAGTGTGTTTGTGTGAAAGCAGTGTGTTACGTGTGAAAGCAGTGTGTTACGTGTGAAAGCAGTGTGTTACGTGTGAAAGCAGTGTGTTACGTGTGAAAGCAGTGTGTTACGTGTGAAAGCAGTGTGTTTGTGTGAAAGCAGTGTTACGTGTGAAAGCAGTGTGTTTGTGTTACGTGTGAAAGCAGTGTGTTTGTGTTACGTGTGAAAGCAGTGTGTTTGTGTTACGTGTGAAAGCAGTGTGTTTGTGTTACGTGTGAAAGCAGTGTGTTACGTGTGAAAGCAGTGTGTTACGTGTGAAAGCAGTGTGTTACGTGTGAAAGCAGTGTGTTACGTGTGAAAGCAGTGTGTTACGTGTGAAAGCAGTGTGTTTGTGTGAAAGCAGTGTGTTTGTGTGAAAGCAGTGTGTTTGTGTGAAAGCAGTGTGTTTGTGTGAAAGCAGTGTGTTTGTGTGAAAGCAGTGTGTTTGTGTGAAAGCAGTGTGTTTGTGTGAAAGCAGTGTGTTTGTGTGAAAGCAGTGTGTTACGTGTGAAAGCAGTGTGTTTGTGTGAAAGCAGTGTGTTTGTGTGAAAGCAGTGTGTTACGTGTGAAAGCAGTGTGTTACGTGTGAAAGCAGTGTGTTTGTGTGAAAGCAGTGTGTTTGTGTGAAAGCAGTGTGTTTGTGTGAAAGCAGTGCGTTTGTGTGAAAGCAGTGCGTTTGTGTGAAAGCAGTGTGTTACGTGTGAAAGCAGTGTGTTACGTGTGAAAGCAGTGTGTTTGTGTGAAAGCAGTGTGTTACGTGTGAAAGCAGTGTGTTACGTGTGAAAGCAGTGTGTTACGTGTGAAAGCAGTGTGTTTGTGTGAAAGCAGTGTGTTTGTGTGAAAGCAGTGTGTTTGTGTGAAAGCAGTGTGTTACGTGTGAAAGCAGTGTGTTTGTGTGAAAGCAGTGTGTTACGTGTGAAAGCAGTGTGTTTGTGTGAAAGCAGTGTGTTTGTGTGAAAGCAGTGTTACGTGTGAAAGCAGTGTGTTTGTGTTACGTGTGAAAGCAGTGTGTTTGTGTTACGTGTGAAAGCAGTGTGTTTGTGTTACGTGTGAAAGCAGTGTGTTACGTGTGAAAGCAGTGTGTTACGTGTGAAAGCAGTGTGTTACGTGTGAAAGCAGTGTGTTACGTGTGAAAGCAGTGTGTTACGTGTGAAAGCAGTGTGTTACGTGTGAAAGCAGTGTGTTACGTGTGAAAGCAGTGTGTTTGTGTGAAAGCAGTGTGTTTGTGTGAAAGCAGTGTGTTTGTGTGAAAGCAGTGTGTTTGTGTGAAAGCAGTGTGTTTGTGTGAAAGCAGTGTGTTTGTGTGAAAGCAGTGTGTTTGTGTGAAAGCAGTGTGTTTGTGTGAAAGCAGTGTGTTTGTGTGAAAGCAGTGTGTTACGTGTGAAAGCAGTGTGTTTGTGTGAAAGCAGTGTGTTTGTGTGAAAGCAGTGTGTTACGTGTGAAAGCAGTGTGTTACGTGTGAAAGCAGTGTGTTTGTGTGAAAGCAGTGTGTTTGTGTGAAAGCAGTGCGTTTGTGTGAAAGCAGTGCGTTTGTGTGAAAGCAGTGCGTGTGTGAAAGCAGTGCGTTTGTGTGAAAGCAGTGTGTTACGTGTGAAAGCAGTGTGTTACGTGTGAAAGCAGTGTGTTTGTGTGAAAGCAGTGTGTTACGTGTGAAAGCAGTGTGTTACGTGTGAAAGCAGTGTGTTTGTGTGAAAGCAGTGTGTTTGTGTGAAAGCAGTGTGTTTGTGTGAAAGCAGTGTGTTACGTGTGAAAGCAGTGTGTTTGTGTGAAAGCAGTGTGTTTGTGTGAAAGCAGTGTGTTTGTGTGAAAGCAGTGTGTTTGTGTGAAAGCAGTGTGTTTGTGTGAAAGCAGTGTGTTTGTGTGAAAGCAGTGTGTTACGTGTGAAAGCAGTGTGTTACGTGTGAAAGCAGTGTGTTACGTGTGAAAGCAGTGTGTTACGTGTGAAAGCAGTGTTTGTGTGAAAGCAGTGTGTTACGTGTGAAAGCAGTGTGTTACGTGTGAAAGCAGTGTGTTTGTGTGAAAGCAGTGTGTTACGTGTGAAAGCAGTGTGTTTGTGTGAAAGCAGTGTGTTACTTGTGAAAGCAGTGCGTTTGTGTGAAAGCAGTGTGTTACGTGTGAAAGCAGTGTGTTTGTGTGAAAGCAGTGTGTTTGTGTGAAAGCAGTGTGTTTGTGTGAAAGCAGTGTGTTTGTGTGAAAGCAGTGTGTTACGTGTGAAAGCAGTGTGTTACGTGTGAAAGCAGTGTTTGTGTGAAAGCAGTGTGTTACGTGTGAAAGCAGTGTGTTACGTGTGAAAGCAGTGTGTTACGTGTGAAAGCAGTGTGTTACGTGTGAAAGCAGTGTGTTACGTGTGAAAGCAGTGTGTTTGTGTGAAAGCAGTGTGTTTGTGTGAAAGCAGTGTGTTTGTGTGAAAGCAGTGTGTTACGTGTGAAAGCAGTGTGTTTGTGTGAAAGCAGTGTGTTTGTGTGAAAGCAGTGTGTTTGTGTGAAAGCAGTGTGTTTGTGTGAAAGCAGTGTGTTTGTGTGAAAGCAGTGTGTTTGTGTGAAAGCAGTGTGTTTGTGTGAAAGCAGTGTGTTTGTGTGAAAGCAGTTTGTTTGTGTGAAAGCAGTGTGTTACGTGTGAAAGCAGTGCGTTTGTGTGAAAGCAGTGTGTTACGTGTGAAAGCAGTGTGTTTGTGTGAAAGCAGTGTGTTTGTGTGAAAGCAGTGTGTTTGTGTGAAAGCAGTGTGTTTGTGTGAAAGCAGTGTGTTTGTGTGAAAGCAGTGTGTTTGTGTGAAAGCAGTGCGTTTGTGTGAAAGCAGTGCGTTTGTGTGAAAGCAGTGTGTTACGTGTGAAAGCAGTGTGTTACGTGTGAAAGCAGTGTGTTACGTGTGAAAGCAGTGTGTTTGTGTGAAAGCAGTGTGTTTGTGTGAAAGCAGTGTGTTTGTGTGAAAGCAGTGTGTTTGTGTGAAAGCAGTGTGTTTGTGTGAAAGCAGTGTGTTACGTGTGAAAGCAGTGTGTTACGTGTGAAAGCAGTGTGTTTGTGTGAAAGCAGTGTGTTTGTGTGAAAGCAGTGTGTTTGTGTGAAAGCAGTGTGTTACGTGTGAAAGCAGTGTGTTACGTGTGAAAGCAGTGTGTTACGTGTGAAAGCAGTGTGTTACGTGTGAAAGCAGTGTGTTACGTGTGAAAGCAGTGTGTTACGTGTGAAAGCAGTGTGTTACGTGTGAAAGCAGTGTGTTACGTGTGAAAGCAGTGTGTTTGTGTGAAAGCAGTGTGTTTGTGTGAAAGCAGTGTGTTACGTGTGAAAGCAGTGTGTTTGTGTGAAAGCAGTGTGTTTGTGTGAAAGCAGTGTGTTTGTGTGAAAGCAGTGTGTTTGTGTGAAAGCAGTGTGTTTGTGTGAAAGCAGTGTGTTTGTGTGAAAGCAGTGTGTTTGTGTGAAAGCAGTGTGTTTGTGTGAAAGCAGTGTGTTTGTGTGAAAGCAGTGTGTTACGTGTGAAAGCAGTGCGTTTGTGTGAAAGCAGTGCGTTTGTGTGAAAGCAGTGCGTTTGTGTGAAAGCAGTGCGTTTGTGTGAAAGCAGTGTGTTACGTGTGAAAGCAGTGTGTTTGTGTGAAAGCAGTGTGTTACGTGTGAAAGCAGTGTGTTTGTGTGAAAGCAGTGTGTTACTTGTGAAAGCAGTGCGTTTGTGTGAAAGCAGTGTGTTACGTGTGAAAGCAGTGTGTTACGTGTGAAAGCAGTGTGTTACGTGTGAAAGCAGTGTGTTACGTGTGAAAGCAGTGTGTTACGTGTGAAAGCAGTGTGTTTGTGTGAAAGCAGTGTGTTACGTGTGAAAGCAGTGTGTTACGTGTGAAAGCAGTGTGTTACGTGTGAAAGCAGTGTGTTTGTGTGAAAGCAGTGTGTTACGTGTGAAAGCAGTGTGTTTGTGTGAAAGCAGTGTGTTACGTGTGAAAGCAGTGTGTTACGTGTGAAAGCAGTGTGTTTGTGTTACGTGTGAAAGCAGTGTGTTTGTGTTACGTGTGAAAGCAGTGTGTTTGTGTTACGTGTGAAAGCAGTGTGTTACGTGTGAAAGCAGTGTGTTACGTGTGAAAGCAGTGTGTTACGTGTGAAAGCAGTGTGTTACGTGTGAAAGCAGTGTGTTACGTGTGAAAGCAGTGTGTTACGTGTGAAAGCAGTGTGTTACGTGTGAAAGCAGTGTGTTACGTGTGAAAGCAGTGTGTTTGTGTGAAAGCAGTGTGTTTGTGTGAAAGCAGTGTGTTTGTGTGAAAGCAGTGTGTTTGTGTGAAAGCAGTGTGTTTGTGTGAAAGCAGTGTGTTTGTGTGAAAGCAGTGTGTTTGTGTGAAAGCAGTGTGTTTGTGTGAAAGCAGTGTTACGTGTGAAAGCAGTGTTACGTGTGAAAGCAGTGTTACGTGTGAAAGCAGTGCGTTTGTGTGAAAGCAGTGTTACGTGTGAAAGCAGTGTGTTACGTGTGAAAGCAGTGTGTTTGTGTTACGTGTGAAAGCAGTGTGTTACGTGTGAAAGCAGTGTGTTACGTGTGAAAGCAGTGTGTTACGTGTGAAAGCAGTGTGTTTGTGTTACGTGTGAAAGCAGTGTGTTTGTGTTACGTGTGAAAGCAGTGTGTTTGTGTTACGTGTGAAAGCAGTGTTTGTGTTACGTGTGAAAGCAGTGTGTTACGTGTGAAAGCAGTGTGTTTGTGTGAAAGCAGTGTGTTTGTGTGAAAGCAGTGTGTTTGTGTGAAAGCAGTGTGTTTGTGTGAAAGCAGTGTGTTTGTGTGAAAGCAGTGTGTTTGTGTGAAAGCAGTGTGTTTGTGTGAAAGCAGTGTGTTTGTGTGAAAGCAGTGTGTTTGTGTGAAAGCAGTGTGTTTGTGTGAAAGCAGTGTGTTTGTGTGAAAGCAGTGTGTTTGTGTGAAAGCAGTGTGTTTGTGTGAAAGCAGTGTGTTTGTGTGAAAGCAGTGTGTTTGTGTGAAAGCAGTGTGTTACGTGTGAAAGCAGTGTGTTTGTGTGAAAGCAGTGTGTTTGTGTGAAAGCAGTGTGTTTGTGTGAAAGCAGTGTGTTTGTGTGAAAGCAGTGTGTTTGTGTGAAAGCAGTGTGTTTGTGTGAAAGCAGTGTGTTTGTGTGAAAGCAGTGTGTTTGTGTGAAAGCAGTGTGTTTGTGTGAAAGCAGTGTGTTTGTGTGAAAGCAGTGTGTTTGTGTGAAAGCAGTGTGTTTGTGTGAAAGCAGTGTGTTTGTGTGAAAGCAGTGTGTTTGTGTGAAAGCAGTGTGTTTGTGTGAAAGCAGTGTGTTTGTGAAAGCAGTGCGTTTGTGTGAAAGCAGTGCGTTTGTGTGAAAGCAGTGCGTTTGTGTGAAAGCAGTGCGTTTGTGTGAAAGCAGTGCGTTTGTGTGAAAGCAGTGTGTTACGTGTGAAAGCAGTGTGTTACGTGTGAAAGCAGTGTGTTACGTGTGAAAGCAGTGTGTTACGTGTGAAAGCAGTGCGTTTGTGTGAAAGCAGTGTGTTACGTGTGAAAGCAGTGTGTTACGTGTGAAAGCAGTGTGTTACGTGTGAAAGCAGTGTGTTACGTGTGAAAGCAGTGTTACGTGTGAAAGCAGTGCGTTTGTGTGAAAGCAGTGCGTTTGTGTGAAAGCAGTGCGTTTGTGTGAAAGCAGTGTGTTTGTGTGAAAGCAGTGTGTTTGTGTTACGTGTGAAAGCAGTGCGTTTGTGTGAAAGCAGTGCGTTTGTGTGAAAGCAGTGTGTTTGTGTGAAAGCAGTGTGTTTGTGTTACGTGTGAAAGCAGTGCGTTTGTGTGAAAGCAGTGTGTTTGTGTGAAAGCAGTGTGTTACGTGTGAAAGCAGTGTGTTACGTGTGAAAGCAGTGTGTTACGTGTGAAAGCAGTGTGTTTGTGTGAAAGCAGTGTGTTTGTGTGAAAGCAGTGTTACGTGTGAAAGCAGTGTGTTTGTGTTACGTGTGAAAGCAGTGTGTTTGTGTTACGTGTGAAAGCAGTGTGTTACGTGTGAAAGCAGTGTGTTACGTGTGAAAGCAGTGTGTTTGTGTGAAAGCAGTGTGTTTGTGTGAAAGCAGTGTGTTTGTGTGAAAGCAGTGTGTTTGTGTGAAAGCAGTGTGTTTGTGTGAAAGCAGTGTGTTTGTGTGAAAGCAGTGTGTTTGTGTGAAAGCAGTGTGTTTGTGTGAAAGCAGTGTGTTTGTGTGAAAGCAGTGTGTTTGTGTGAAAGCAGTGTGTTTGTGTGAAAGCAGTGTGTTTGTGTGAAAGCAGTGTGTTTGTGTGAAAGCAGTGTGTTTGTGTGAAAGCAGTGTGTTTGTGTGAAAGCAGTGTGTTTGTGTGAAAGCAGTGTGTTTGTGTGAAAGCAGTGTGTTTGTGTGAAAGCAGTGTGTTTGTGTGAAAGCAGTGTGTTTGTGTGAAAGCAGTGTGTTTGTGTGAAAGCAGTGTGTTTGTGTGAAAGCAGTGTGTTACGTGTGAAAGCAGTGCGTTTGTGTGAAAGCAGTGCGTTTGTGTGAAAGCAGTGTGTTACGTGTGAAAGCAGTGTGTTACGTGTGAAAGCAGTGTGTTACGTGTGAAAGCAGTGTGTTTGTGTGAAAGCAGTGTTACGTGTGAAAGCAGTGTGTTTGTGTTACGTGTGAAAGCAGTGTGTTTGTGTTACGTGTGAAAGCAGTGTGTTACGTGTGAAAGCAGTGTGTTACGTGTGAAAGCAGTGTGTTACGTGTGAAAGCAGTGTGTTACGTGTGAAAGCAGTGTGTTACGTGTGAAAGCAGTGTGTTTGTGTGAAAGCAGTGTGTTACGTGTGAAAGCAGTGTGTTACGTGTGAAAGCAGTGTGTTTGTGTGAAAGCAGTGTTTGTGTGAAAGCAGTGTGTTTGTGTGAAAGCAGTGTGTTTGTGTGAAAGCAGTGTGTTACGTGTGAAAGCAGTGTGTTTGTGTGAAAGCAGTGTGTTTGTGTGAAAGCAGTGTTTGTGTGAAAGCAGTGTGTTTGTGTGAAAGCAGTGTGTTTGTGTGAAAGCAGTGTGTTTGTGTGAAAGCAGTGTTTGTGTGAAAGCAGTGTGTTTGTGTGAAAGCAGTGTGTTTGTGTGAAAGCAGTGTGTTACGTGTGAAAGCAGTGTGTTTGTGTGAAAGCAGTGTGTTTGTGTGAAAGCAGTGTGTTTGTGTGAAAGCAGTGTGTTTGTGTGAAAGCAGTGTGTTACGTGTGAAAGCAGTGTGTTACGTGTGAAAGCAGTGTGTTACGTGTGAAAGCAGTGTGTTTGTGTGAAAGCAGTGTGTTACGTGTGAAAGCAGTGTGTTACGTGTGAAAGCAGTGTGTTACGTGTGAAAGCAGTGTGTTACGTGTGAAAGCAGTGTGTTTGTGTGAAAGCAGTGTGTTTGTGTGAAAGCAGTGTGTTTGTGTGAAAGCAGTGTGTTTGTGTGAAAGCAGTGTGTTTGTGTGAAAGCAGTGTGTTACGTGTGAAAGCAGTGTGTTTGTGTGAAAGCAGTGTGTTACGTGTGAAAGCAGTGTGTTTGTGTGAAAGCAGTGTGTTTGTGTGAAAGCAGTGTGTTTGTGTGAAAGCAGTGTGTTTGTGTGAAAGCAGTGTGTTTGTGTGAAAGCAGTGTGTTTGTGTGAAAGCAGTGTGTTTGTGTGAAAGCAGTGTTACGTGTGAAAGCAGTGTGTTACGTGTGAAAGCAGTGTGTTTGTGTTACGTGTGAAAGCAGTGTGTTACGTGTGAAAGCAGTGTGTTACGTGTGAAAGCAGTGTGTTTGTGTTACGTGTGAAAGCAGTGTTTGTGTTACGTGTGAAAGCAGTGTGTTACGTGTGAAAGCAGTGTGTTTGTGTGAAAGCAGTGTGTTTGTGTGAAAGCAGTGTGTTTGTGTGAAAGCAGTGTGTTTGTGTGAAAGCAGTGTGTTTGTGTGAAAGCAGTGTGTTTGTGTGAAAGCAGTGTGTTTGTGTGAAAGCAGTGTGTTTGTGTGAAAGCAGTGTTACGTGTGAAAGCAGTGTTACGTGTGAAAGCAGTGCGTTTGTGTGAAAGCAGTGTGTTTGTGTGAAAGCAGTGTGTTTGTGTTACGTGTGAAAGCAGTGTTACGTGTGAAAGCAGTGTTTTTGTGTGAAAGCAGTGTTTTTGTGTGAAAGCAGTGTGTTACGTGTGAAAGCAGTGTGTTTGTGTTACGTGTGAAAGCAGTGTGTTACGTGTGAAAGCAGTGTGTTACGTGTGAAAGCAGTGTGTTTGTGTGAAAGCAGTGTGTTTGTGTGAAAGCAGTGTGTTTGTGTGAAAGCAGTGTGTTTGTGTGAAAGCAGTGTGTTTGTGTGAAAGCAGTGTGTTTGTGTGAAAGCAGTGTGTTTGTGTGAAAGCAGTGTGTTTGTGTGAAAGCAGTGTGTTTGTGTGAAAGCAGTGTGTTTGTGTGAAAGCAGTGTGTTACGTGTGAAAGCAGTGTGTTTGTGTTACGTGTGAAAGCAGTGTGTTTGTGTGAAAGCAGTGTGTTTGTGTGAAAGCAGTGTGTTTGTGTGAAAGCAGTGTGTTTGTGTGAAAGCAGTGTGTTTGTGTGAAAGCAGTGTGTTTGTGTGAAAGCAGTGTGTTTGTGTGAAAGCAGTGTGTTTGTGTGAAAGCAGTGTGTTTGTGTGAAAGCAGTGTGTTTGTGTGAAAGCAGTGTGTTTGTGTGAAAGCAGTGTGTTTGTGTGAAAGCAGTGTGTTTGTGTGAAAGCAGTGTGTTTGTGTGAAAGCAGTGTGTTTGTGTGAAAGCAGTGTGTTTGTGTGAAAGCAGTGTGTTACGTGTGAAAGCAGTGTGTTACGTGTGAAAGCAGTGTGTTACGTGTGAAAGCAGTGTGTTACGTGTGAAAGCAGTGTGTTACGTGTGAAAGCAGTGTGTTACGTGTGAAAGCAGTGTGTTACGTGTGAAAGCAGTGTGTTACGTGTGAAAGCAGTGTGTTACGTGTGAAAGCAGTGTGTTACGTGTGAAAGCAGTGTGTTTGTGTGAAAGCAGTGTGTTTGTGTGAAAGCAGTGTGTTTGTGTGAAAGCAGTTTGTTTGTGTGAAAGCAGTGTGTTTGTGTGAAAGCAGTGTGTTACGTGTGAAAGCAGTGTGTTACGTGTGAAAGCAGTGTGTTACGTGTGAAAGCAGTGTGTTACGTGTGAAAGCAGTGTGTTACGTGTGAAAGCAGTGTGTTACGTGTGAAAGCAGTGTGTTTGTGTGAAAGCAGTGTGTTTGTGTGAAAGCAGTGTGTTACGTGTGAAAGCAGTGTGTTACGTGTGAAAGCAGTGTTTGTGTGAAAGCAGTGTGTTACGTGTGAAAGCAGTGTGTTACGTGTGAAAGCAGTGTGTTACGTGTGAAAGCAGTGTGTTTGTGTGAAAGCAGTGTGTTACGTGTGAAAGCAGTGTGTTTGTGTGAAAGCAGTGTGTTTGTGTGAAAGCAGTGTGTTACGTGTGAAAGCAGTGTGTTACGTGTGAAAGCAGTGTGTTACGTGTGAAAGCAGTGTGTTACGTGTGAAAGCAGTGTGTTACGTGTGAAAGCAGTGTGTTTGTGTGAAAGCAGTGTGTTACGTGTGAAAGCAGTGTGTTACGTGTGAAAGCAGTGTGTTTGTGTGAAAGCAGTGTGTTACGTGTGAAAGCAGTGTGTTTGTGTGAAAGCAGTGTGTTTGTGTGAAAGCAGTGTGTTTGTGTGAAAGCAGTGTGTTTGTGTGAAAGCAGTGTGTTTGTGTGAAAGCAGTGTGTTTGTGTGAAAGCAGTGTGTTACGTGTGAAAGCAGTGTGTTTGTGTGAAAGCAGTGTGTTACGTGTGAAAGCAGTGTGTTACGTGTGAAAGCAGTGTGTTACGTGTGAAAGCAGTGTGTTACGTGTGAAAGCAGTGTGTTTGTGTGAAAGCAGTGTGTTTGTGTGAAAGCAGTGTGTTTGTGTGAAAGCAGTGTGTTTGTGTGAAAGCAGTGTGTTACGTGTGAAAGCAGTGTGTTACGTGTGAAAGCAGTGTGTTTGTGTGAAAGCAGTGTGTTTGTGTGAAAGCAGTGTGTTTGTGTGAAAGCAGTGTGTTTGTGTGAAAGCAGTGTGTTTGTGTGAAAGCAGTGTGTTTGTGTGAAAGCAGTGTGTTTGTGTGAAAGCAGTGTGTTACGTGTGAAAGCAGTGTGTTTGTGTGAAAGCAGTGTGTTTGTGTGAAAGCAGTGTGTTTGTGTGAAAGCAGTGTGTTTGTGTGAAAGCAGTGTGTTTGTGTGAAAGCAGTGTGTTTGTGTGAAAGCAGTGTGTTTGTGTGAAAGCAGTGTGTTACGTGTGAAAGCAGTGTGTTTGTGTGAAAGCAGTGTGTTACGTGTGAAAGCAGTGTGTTACGTGTGAAAGCAGTGTGTTACGTGTGAAAGCAGTGTGTTTGTGTGAAAGCAGTGTGTTTGTGTGAAAGCAGTGTGTTACGTGTGAAAGCAGTGTTTGTGTGAAAGCAGTGTGTTACGTGTGAAAGCAGTGTGTTACGTGTGAAAGCAGTGTGTTACGTGTGAAAGCAGTGTGTTACGTGTGAAAGCAGTGTGTTACGTGTGAAAGCAGTGTGTTTGTGTGAAAGCAGTGTGTTTGTGTGAAAGCAGTGTGTTACGTGTGAAAGCAGTGTGTTTGTGTGAAAGCAGTGTGTTACGTGTGAAAGCAGTGTGTTACGTGTGAAAGCAGTGTGTTTGTGTGAAAGCAGTGTGTTAGTGTGAAAGCAGTGTGTTACGTGTGAAAGCAGTGTGTTTGTGTGAAAGCAGTGTGTTACGTGTGAAAGCAGTGTGTTACGTGTGAAAGCAGTGTGTTACGTGTGAAAGCAGTGTGTTACGTGTGAAAGCAGTGTGTTTGTGTGAAAGCAGTGTGTTACGTGTGAAAGCAGTGTGTTTGTGTGAAAGCAGTGTGTTTGTGTGAAAGCAGTGTGTTACGTGTGAAAGCAGTGTGTTACGTGTGAAAGCAGTGTGTTACGTGTGAAAGCAGTGTGTTTGTGTGAAAGCAGTGTGTTACGTGTGAAAGCAGTGTGTTACGTGTGAAAGCAGTGTGTTACGTGTGAAAGCAGTGTGTTACGTGTGAAAGCAGTGTGTTTGTGTGAAAGCAGTGTGTTTGTGTGAAAGCAGTGTGTTACGTGTGAAAGCAGTGTGTTTGTGTGAAAGCAGTGTGTTTGTGTGAAAGCAGTGTGTTACGTGTGAAAGCAGTGTGTTTGTGTGAAAGCAGTGCGTTTGTGTGAAAGCAGTGTGTTTGTGAGTGCAATACACACGTGTTCATCCGGTCTGCAGCTCCGGCGGTCACAGTCGCTCTCCTCTTCTTCTTTTTCTTCCTCTTCTTCTTCTTCATCTTCCTCCTCCTCATCCTCACCCCTGCACACGACTCCACACTGACACACAACAGCCTCATCAACACCTCCACACTGCTCATATCCTCAAGGTTAGAAATGAAGATATAAAGAAGATTACGCGTCTAAAAAGCAATAAGAGTTGTATATAAGCTCATTTCCTCAGCATGAAACACTTAGTTTTTACGCCGTTTAAAACCAATGGGAGAAACAGACTGATCTAGTACAGTCAATGAAAATAAAATGATTAATTAAACATACAGTAAAGAAATCATATTTACATTAATCAAAATAAAACACAATTTTCTGTATTTTCTGATTTATAGAGTGATAAAAAGAGAAATCCAAAATCCCTTCAGTAAAAATCTTCAACACTAATATGTCAACAAAATTAAACTGTATAGTTTTGAACTCGGCTTAATCCAATGTTCAGATTTATGTCCTGGAAATGTATGCAAATGAGTGCGTATTTAATTAGACAACGCCTAATTTGCATATATAAACAAAATATTTCATAAAAGTTTTAATCAAAAAATGTTTGCAATTTATAATGTAATCAATGAGCTGTGGAATTAGGACAATATCCATTAGTTTTTTTTTACCATATTCAGCTGGGGTGTCTTGCCTTAAAACTTTATGTCATAATTGATTTATTATGTCCTAATTTTAACTTTCTATGTCATAATTTCGACTTTTTATGTCATAATCATGATTTGCAAAAGCATGTTTTCTCCTTACTCTTCCACACAGCAGTGTAGATGAAGCACAGCAACGGCCCACCGGAGCAGAGATGAGCAGCTTCCGGTGACAAGCGAAGAGGAGCCCGGCCGCGAGAACGAGCAGCGCGAGACCCGCACCGGACACCAAGACGCCCGTTACCGGACCCCACGTCACTTCCCGGTCCCGGGGCTCCGTCAGATCAACCAGCGCGTTCCCCGAGCACGAGTCCGACAAACCGTTAACGCGCATCACAAACACCGTTACCGGGCGCAACAACTGCTACTGTCTCTCTGCTGTTCTGTTACTTTTGACTGGCAGAGATTACGTCTAATGGGAGCGCTGCATTGCCTCAGGAATGCTGTTCACTAAGCCAATCAGAGACGCGAGGGGGCGGGGCTTCCCGCAGCTTCCATTCCAAAGTTTGGGAAAAGTTGTGTGCATTAATCGGAAGTGGAAAAGCAAAACTGCACCTTTCTTCTCGTCCAGTCATGAGATGTTTACACACACATTCGCAGTTATTTACTGTGTTAAATGGACATTGGTAATATGAAACCGTATTAAATATTAGTAATTTTAGTGAGTTTATTAATCGCCGCGCTGAGATTATTCAACCGGCTCGCGTTTAACGAATCCGTTTGTGATTAAACCCACGCAGTTTGGAAATGGACGGGTGGTTTGTGATCATGAGCGCGCTACTGTTTATCTCGCGAGTTGAAGATGCTGCGCGTGCTCGTGCGCGCGTGCGCCATAGATCAACATCTGTTCGATCAGACCATCATCAAGAAAAGATTAAAGATTTGGAGAAATTACAGCGCAAAAAAGGTTTCTTTTTTTCTTTTTTATCCCAAATGAAACATTTGTTAGTTGTTTAGGGGGGAAAAGCAGAAGTTGTTTTTATTGTTTTTCAGAGATGAGGCGGAGTATCAGCTCGTCAGTGCAGTACACGGATGACGTCATCTCGAGCCACGCCTTATTTGGTCAGTGGGCGGATCAGAGAACAAGGAGAAACATGTCAAATCGGGTAAAATGACACCTGTCAATCATCCGAACCATTATATTTTCAAAAATGGAAACTGGCTGGAAACAGATGATTTTCTGTGTCATGAAGTCCTCATCTAGTACGATTCACAAACAAATTACTTTTATGAGTCAGTTCTTTTAATGATATTTTGAAGAATGTTGTGTGTTTGTGTTCCCATTTATTCTCATCAGTTTGATATTTGTTTACATTCAGAGTGCGACGAAGCCTTCAGCATTTGGAGTCTCATTCCTGAAGTGTGCTCAGGTGCGTTTCTGTGGGTGTGTGTGTATGTGTGTGTGTGTGCGTGAGAAGATAGAGAGAGAGAGAGAGAGAGTGTATGTGTGTGTCTGTGTGTGTCTGTGTATATGAGTGTGAGTATGTGAGTGCGAGAGTATGCGTGCGAGAGTATGCGTGCGAGAGTATGAGTGCGAGAGTATGTGTGCGAGAGTATGCGTGCGTGAGTATGAGTGCGTGAGTATGAGTGCGTGAGTATGAGTGCGTGAGTATGAGTGCGTGCGAGAGTATGAGTGCGAGAGTATGAGTGCGAGAGTATGCGGGCGAGAGTATGCGTGCGTGAGTATGAGTGCGAGAGTATGAGTGCGAGAGTATGCGGGCGAGAGTATGCGTGCGTGAGTATGAGTGCGAGAGTATGAGTGCGTGAGTATGAGTGCGTGAGTATGAGTGCGAGAGTATGAGTGCGTGAGTATGAGTGCGTGAGTATGAGTGCGTGAGTATGAGTGCGAGAGTATGAGTGCGAGAGTATGAGTGCGAGAGTATGAGTGCGTGAGTATGAGTGCGTGAGTATGAGTGCGTGAGTATGAGTGCGTGAGAATGAGTGCGTGAGTATGAGTGCGTGAGTATGAGTGCGAGAGTATGAGTGCGAGAGTATGAGTGCGTGAGTATGCGTGCGAGAGTATGCGTGCGAGAGTATGCGTGCGAGAGTATGCGTGCGAGAGTATGCGTGCGAGAGTATGAGTGCGAGAGTATGAGTGCGAGAGTATGCGTGCGAGAGTATGAGTGCGAGAGTATGAGTGCGTGAGTATGCGTGCGAGAGTATGCGTGCGAGAGTATGAGTGCGAGAGTATGCGTGCGAGAGTATGAGTGCGAGAGTATGAGTGCGTGAGTATGCGTGCGAGAGTATGAGTGCGAGAGTATGAGTGCGTGAGTATGAGTGCGTGAGTATGAGTGCGTGAGTATGAGTGCGTGAGTATGCGTGCGAGAGTATGAGTGCGAGAGTATGAGTGCGTGAGTATGAGTGCGTGAGTATGAGTGCGAGAGTATGAGTGCGTGAGTATGAGTGCGTGAGTATGAGTGCGAGAGTATGAGTGCGAGAGTATGAGTGCGAGAGTATGAGTGCGAGAGTATGAGTGCGTGAGTATGAGTGCGTGAGTATGAGTGCGTGAGTATGAGTGCGAGAGTATGAGTGCGTGAGTATGAGTGCGAGAGTATGAGTGCGAGAGTATGAGTGCGAGAGTATGAGTGCGTGTGTATGAGTGCGAGAGTATGAGTGCGAGAGTATGAGTGCGTGAGTATGAGTGCGTGAGTATGAGTGCGTGAGTATGAGTGCGAGAGTATGAGTGCGTGAGTATGAGTGCGAGAGTATGAGTGCGTGAGTATGAGTGCGAGAGTATGAGTGCGTGAGTATGAGTGCGAGAGTATGAATGCGAGAGTATGAGTGCGTGAGTATGAGTGCGAGAGTATGAGTGCGAGAGTATGAGTGCGTGTGTATGAGTGCGAGAGTATGAGTGCGAGAGTATGAGTGCGAGAGTATGAGTGCGAGAGTATGAGTGCGTGAGTATGAGTGCGTGAGTATGAGTGCGTGAGTATGAGTGCGAGAGTATGAGTGCGAGAGTATGAGTGCGTGAGTATGAGTGCGAGAGTGTGAGTGCGTGAGTGTGAGTGCGAGAGTATGAGTGCGAGAGTATGCGTGCGTGTGTATGAGTGCGTGTTTATGAGTGCGTGTGTATGAGTGCGAGAGTATGCGTGCGAGAGTATGAGGGCGAGAGTGTGCGTGCGAGAGTATGAGTGCGAGAGTATGCGTGCGAGAGTATGCGTGCGAGAGTATGAGGGCGAGAGTGTGTGTACGAGAGTATGTGTGCGAGAGTGTGTGTGCGAGAGTATGAGGGCGAGAGTATGCGTGCGAGAGTGTGAGTGCGAGAGTATGAGTGCGAGAGTATGCGTGCGTGTGTATGAGTGCGTGTTTATGAGTGCGTGTGTATGAGTGCGAGAGTATGCGTGCGAGAGTATGAGGGCGAGAGTGTGCGTGCGAGAGTATGAGTGCGAGAGTATGCGTGCGAGAGTATGCATGCGAGAGTATGAGGGCGAGAGTGTGTGTACGAGAGTATGTGTGCGAGAGTGTGTGTGCGAGAGTATGAGGGCGAGAGTATGCGTGCGAGAGTATGCGTGCGAAAGTATGAGGGCGAGAGTGTGTGTGCGAGAGTGTGTGTGCGAGAGTATGAGGGCGAGAGTGTGTGTGCGCGAGAGTATGAGGGCGAGAGTGTGTGTGCGAGAGTATGAGGGCGAGAGTATGAGTGCGAGAGTATGCGTGCGAGAGTATGAGGGCGAGAGTGTGTTTCCGAGAGTGTGTGTGCGAGAGTGTGTGTGCGAGAGTGTGTGTGCGAGAGTATGCGTGCGAGAGTATGCGTGCGAGAGTATGCGTGCGTGTGTATGAGTGCGTGTTTATGAGTGCGTGTGTATGAGTGCGAGAGTATGCGTGCGAGAGTATGAGGGCGAGAGTGTGCGTGCGAGAGTATGAGTGCGAGAGTGTGCGTGCGAGAGTATGCGTGCGAGAGTATGAGGGCGAGAGTGTGTGTACGAGAGTATGTGTGCGAGAGTGTGTGTGCGAGAGTATGAGGGCGAGAGTATGCGTGCGAGAGTGTGAGTGCGAGAGTATGAGTGCGAGAGTATGCGTGCGTGTGTATGAGTGCGTGTTTATGAGTGCGTGTGTATGAGTGCGAGAGTATGCGTGCGAGAGTATGCGTGCGAGAGTATGAGGGCGAGAGTGTGCGTGCGAGAGTATGCGTGCGAGAGTATGAGGGCGAGAGTATGCGTGCGAGAGTATGCGTGCGAGAGTATGAGGGCGAGAGTGTGCGTGCGAGAGTATGAGTGCGAGAGTATGCGTGCGAGAGTATGCGTGC
>NW_027508807.1:92500-110000 GCF_051911475.1 Siphateles boraxobius | reverse complement strand
CTCTAGAATAAAGTTATTGTCCAGCTAAAGTTAGTTTTGATTGATTCATTGCGTTGCAAAGATTATTAGTTATTAACTTAGGGGCCGCTAACACGACACCGTTGTAACAAAAAACCCTTAATGCGCTCCGGCTCACTCGCACAACAACAGTGTTTGGTGCTCGAGAATGCAAACCTTGAAACAGGTTCCAAGGTGCCAAGCGCTGAAAATTTTTTGAAAACATTATCATCTCCGCGCAAGCCCTGAAAACGTTGACGGCGTGCGCATGCATTACGTGTTTAGTCAATAGGTATGCGCATTTGAATATGTGCGCAGGCGTGTAGTCCTTCTTTACAAATTGACCCCAGAATTTTTGTTCGCTTTCACGTTTTCATGCGAACTGGAATAATTTTGACAATGAAGGATCATCAGGATGTTGGGGCTCTGCTGGAGGAGCTTCATCAGCGGGAGCAGAAGCGTCTGCGGAACCGGCTACGGCTCCGGCATGAACACGCGTCTGCGCAGACGCTGAGACAGCAGACGCTGAGCCGGCGGTGTGAGCTGCACAAGATCCTGGGCGAGGAGCTGGAGGAGGCCGTCAGAACAGGAGAGCTGGAGAAAGCCTCAGCCAACAGACTCCTGCTGCAGTACTACAGCTGTCAGGTGATGTGTGTGTGTGTGTGTGTGTGTGTGTGTGTGTGTGTGTGTGTGTGTGTGTGTGTGTGTGTGTGTGTGTGTGTGTGTGTGTGCGTGTTCGTTCGCTGAGTATAAAGCTGTCGAGTGATGATCTGCACTGATAATGTATTCGTGTGTTAGCTGTGAGTGTGAGTGAGAGCATTAGTGTGAGAGTATGAGAATGAGAGAGTGAGTGAGTGTGAGAGAGTGAGTGAGTGTGAGAGAGTGAGTGAGTGTGATAGAGTGAGTGAGTGTGAGAGAGTGAGTGAGTGTGATAGAGTGAGTGAGTGTGAGAGAGTGAGTGAGTGTGAGAGTGAGTGAGTGTGATAGAGTGAGTGAATGTGATAGAGTGAGTGAGTGTGAGAGAGTGAGTGAGTGTGATAGAGTGAGTGAGTGTGAGAGAGTGAGTGAGTGTGATAGAGTGAGTGAGTGTGATAGAGTGAGTGAGTGTGAGAGAGTGAGTGAGTGTGATAGAGTGAGTGAGTGAGTGTGAGAGAGTGAGTGATTGTGAGAGAGTGAGTGAGTGTGATAGAGTGAGTGAGTGTGATAGAGTGAGTGTGATAGAGTGAGTGAGTGTGAGAGAGTGAGTGAGTGTGATAGAGTGAGTGAGTGTGAGAGACTGAGTGAGCGTGATAGAGTGAGTGAGTGTGATAGAGTGAGTGAGTGTGAGAGAGTGAGTGAGTGTGATAGAGTGAGTGAGTGTGAGAGTGAGTGAGTGTGATAGAGTGAGTGAGTGTGATAGAGTGAGTGAGTGTGAGAGAGTGAGTGAGTGTGAGAGAGTGAGTGAGTGTGAGAGAGTGAGTGAGTGTGAGAGAGTGAGTGAGTGTGATAGAGTGAGTGAGTGTGAGAGAGTGAGTGAGTGTGAGAGAGTATGAGAGTGAGTGAGTGTGAGAGAGTGAGAGAGTGAGTGAGTGTGAGAGTATGAGATTGAGTGAGTGTGATAGAGTGAGTGAGTGTGAGAGAGTGAGTGAGTGTGAGAGAGTATGAGAGTGAGTGAGTGTGAGAGAGTGAGTGAGTGTGAGAGAGTGAGTGAGTGTGAGAGAGTATGAGAGTGAGTGAATGAGAGAGTGAGAGAGTGAGTGAGTGTGAGAGTATGAGAGTGAGTGAGTGTGATAGAGTGAGTGATAGAGTGAGTGAGTGTGAGAGAGTGAGTGAGTGTGAGAGAGTATGAGAGTGAGTGAGTGTGAGAGAGTGAGTGAGTGAGTTAGTGTGATAGAGTGAGTGAGTGTGAGAGAGTGAGTGTGAGAGAGTATGAGAGTGAGTGAGTGTGAGAGAGTGAGTGAGTGTGAGAGAGTGAGTGAGTGTGAGAGAGTGAGTGAGTGTGAGAGTGAGTGAGTGTGAGAGAGTATGAGAGTGAGTGAGTGTGAGAGAGTGAGAGAGTGAGTGAGTGTGAGAGTATGAGAGTGAGTGAGTGTGATAGAGTGAGTGAGTGTGATAGAGTGAGTGAGTGTGAGAGAGTGAGTGAGGGTGAGAGAGTATGAGAGTGAGTGAGTGTGAGAGAGTATGAGAGTGAGTGTGAGAGAGTGAGTGAGTGTGATAGAGTGAGTGAGTGTGAGAGAGTGAGTGAGTGTGATAGAGTGAGTGAGTGTGATAGTGTGAGAGAGTATGAGAGTGAGTGAGTGTGAGAGAGTGAGTGAGTGTGATAGAGTGAGTGAGTGTGAGAGAGTGAGTGAGTGTGATAGAGTGAGTGAGTGTGATAGAGTGAGTGAGTGTGAGAGTGTGAGTGAGTATGAGTGTGAGAATATGAGTGTGAGTGAGTGTGAGAGTGAGTGAGTGAGTGAATGTGAGTGATTGAGTATGAGTGTGAGTGAGTATGATAGTGAGTGATTGTGCATCTGAGTGAGTGTGATAGAGTGAGTGAGTGTGATAGAGTGAGTGAGTGTGATAGAGTGAGTGAGTGTGATAGAGTGAGTGAGTGTGAGAGAATGAGTGAGTGTGATAGAGTGAGTGAGTGTGAGAGAGTGAGTGAGTGTAATAGAGTGAGTGAGTGTGTGAGTGTGATAGAGTGAGTGAGTGTGAGAGAGTGAGTGAGTGTGATAGAGTGAGTGAGTGTGATAGAGTGAGTGAGTGTGATAGAGTGAGTGAGTGTGAGAGAGTGAGTGAGTGTTATAGAGTGAGTGAGTGTGAGAGAGTGAGTGAGTGTGATAGAGTGAGTGAGTGTGATAGAGTGAGTGAGTGTGATAGAGTGAGTGAGTGTGATAGAGTGAGTGAGTGTGAGAGAGTGAGTGAGTGTGAGAGAGTGAGTGAGTGTGAGAGAGTGAGTGATTGTGAGAGAGTGAGTGAGTGTGATAGAGTGAGTGAGTGTGAGAGAGTGAGTGAGTGTGAGAGAGTGAGTGAGTGTGAGAGAGTGAGTGAGTGTGATAGAGTATGAGAGTGAGTGAGTGTGAGAGAGTGAGAGAGTGAGTGAGTGTGAGAGTATGAGAGTGAGTGAGTGTGATAGAGTGAGTGAGTGTGAGAGAGTGAGTGAGTGTGACAGAGTATGAGAGTGAGTGAGTGTGAGAGAGTGAGTGAGTGTGAGAGAGTGAGTGAGTGTGAGAAAGTATGAGATTGAGTGAGTGTGAGAGAGTGAGTGAGTGTGAGAGTATGAGAGTGAGTGAGTGTGAGAGAGTGAGTGAGTGTGAGAGAGAATGAGAGTGAGTGAGTGTGAGAGAGTGAGAGAGTGAGTGAGAGTATGAGAGTGAGTGAGTGTGATAGAGTGAGTGAGTGTGATAGAGTGAGTGAGTGTTAGAGAGTGAGTGAGTGTGATAGAGTGAGTGTGATAGAGTGAGTGAGTGAGTGAGTGTGATAGAGTGAGTGAGTGTGAGTGATAATGAGTGTGAGTAATTGTGAGTATGATTGTTAGTGTGAGTGAGTGAGTATGAGTGAGTGAGTATGAGTGAGTGATTTTGAGTGTGTGTGAGTATGAGTGTGAGTTAGTATGAGTGAGTGATTGTGATAGAGTGAGTGTGAGTTAGTATGAGTGAGTGAGTTGAGAGAGTGTGAGAGTGAGTGAGTGTGAGAGTGTGAGTGAGTATGAGTGTGAGAATATGAGTGTGAGTGAGTGTGAGAGTGAGTGAGTAAATGTGAGTGATTGAGTATGAGTGTGAGTGAGTATGATAGTGAGTGATTGGGCATGTGAGTGAGTGTGAGAGAGTGAGTGAATATGAGTGTGAGTGAGTGTGAGAATATGAGTGTGAGAGAGTATGAGTGTGAGAGAGTGAGTGATTGTGAGTGATTGAGTATGAGTGTGAGAATATGAGTGAGTGAGTGTGAGAATATGAGTGTGAGTGAGTGTGAGTGAGTGAATGTGAGTGATTGAGTGTGAGTGAGTGTGAGAATGTGAGTGAGTCTGAGAGTATGAGTCTGAGAGTATGACTGTGAGAGAGGATAAGTGTGAGAGAGTGTGATTGTGAGTGAGTATGAGTGAGTGAGTGTGAGTGAGTCTGAGAGTATGAGTCTGAGAGTATGACTGTGAGAGAGGATAAGTGTGAGAGAGTGTGATTGTGAGTGAGTATGAGTGAGTGAGTGTGAGTGAGTGTGATTGTGAGTGTGATTGTGAGTGAGTGTGAGAGATTGAGTGAGCGTGAGTGTGAGTGTGTGTGTGTGCGTGTGTGTGTGTCAGTGTGTGTGATTGTGTGAGTGTGTTCGCTGTGTGTGTGAGTGATTTTGAGTGAGCATGATTGTGAGTGAGTGTGTGAGTGAGTGAGTGTGTGTGTGTGTGTGTGTGTGTGTCAGTGTGTGTGATTGTGTTCGCTGTGTGTGTGTGGGAGCTTATTTTCCATCATTTATTTGAACGTACATATTTGTAAATTAAATATTTTTTTAGGTTGTTTAAAATCTGTCCGTTGTTGTTCATGTTATTATTTTAATGTTTATGCAATAAACTCATAGCGTTTAATCTCTAAAGCTGTACAATCAGTACCAACAAATCACCTAAATATGTGTTGTGGCTCCGCCCCAGGATGTTCTGGAGGAGGGGCTTGATGTCCTTCTGGCCAATCAGAGAGCACTGCTAGCCGAGCGACACGCACAGCGCCGCTTCCTGGCGAAGAGTTTACAGAGTCTGCAGACCGTGACGAGCGAAGCCTTCAGCATCAGAGACACACACAGGTCAACCACACACACACACACACACACACACGTGAGATGCACAAACAAACACACACACCACATACAGCGCTTCTGTGTCTATACCTGTGTAATTTTCCCTTTAGCAGACATGTGTGTGTGTGTGTGTGTGCAGAGAGTGTTCTGATGTTCAGCGGGAGATTCTACGCATCAAACAGAGTTTTGAAGAAACTGTGTCTCGTGAGCGAAGAGCCATCCGCTGTGACATCATCAAGAGGAGACGACAGCTCCTGTCAGAGAAGGTGTGTGTGTGTGTGTGTGTGTGTGTGTGTGTATGTGTGAGTGTGTGATGAGTATGTTTAGGGGTCAGATTAGTGTAAGGGGACAGAATATACAGTTTGGACAGTATAAAAACCATTAAGTCTCTGGAATCTCCCCATTTAGATAGCTAAGTAAATGTGTGTGTGTGTGTGTGTATCTCACCTGTGTGTGTGTGTGTGTGTGTGTGTGTGTGTTTAGGTGTGTGAACACTGGCGTCAGCTGCAGGCCGTCTCTGGTTCCTCTGACGTCACAGTGAATCAGTACCTGCAGAAATGGACTGAACTGCTGATGATGCAGAACAATGAACTATCAGAACTCATCAATCACCTGGACGAGGAGACGGCGGCCCGAACACGCAAGGTACTGAAGAACACACACCTCACACACGATACACACTAAAGATCATCTACTGCTCTGCTTCAGGTGAGTGAGGACTGAGGGAACGCGGCTGTCATCCGCTACATTTACATGCAACCAAATAATCCGTTAGTAATGGGATTGACGGCTCAATCGGACTGAAAACTTCATGTAAACGCCGTAATCGAACCGATTAAACTCAATCCCAATGAAATTTCGATCGGATTGAAAGGAGTGGTTTATTCCTTTTCTAATCCGATCGAGAGAACATGTGAACACTTGATCGGAAACTGAAAGGACTGCGCATGTGCAATGACTAAGAAATAGCGTAATGATGTCGAAATAGCGTAATGATGTAGAAATAGCATAATGATGTAGAAATAGCGTAATGATGTAGAAATAGTGTAATGTCGTAGAAATAGCGTAATGATGTAGAAATAGCGTAATGACGTAGCGTAATGACGTAGCGTAATGACGTAGAAATAGCGTAATGACGTAGAAATAGCGTAATGACGTAGAAATAGCGTAATGATGTAGGAATAGCGCAATGTAGAAATAGCGTAATGATGTAGAAATAGCATAATGATGTAGAAATAGTGTAATGTCGTAGAAATAGCGTAATGATGTAGAAATAGCGTAATGGCGTAGAAATAACGTAATGACGTAGAAATAACGTAATGACGTAGAAATAACGTAATGGCGTAGAAATAACGCAATGACCTAGAAATAGCGTAATGACAGAAATGGCGTCGAAATAGCGCAATGGCGTAGAAATAACGTAATGACGTAGAAATAGCGTAATGGCAAAGAAATTTATAACGTAATGACGTAGAAATAGTGTAATGTCGTAGAAATAGCGTAATGACGTAGAAATAACGTAATGACGTAGAAATAGCGTAATGACGTAGAAATAGCGCAATGACGTACAAATAACGTAATGACGTAGAAATAGCGTAATGATGTAGAAGAAGCGTAATGGCGTAGAAATAACGTAATGACGTAGAAATAGCGTAATGACATAGAAATAACGTAATGACGTAGAAATAGCGTAATGACGTAGAAATAGCGGTAATGACGTAGAAATAGCGTAATGACGTAGAAATAGCGTAATGGTGTAGAATTAGCGTAATGGCGTATGACGTGCTGAACGAGCTGTTCTTCCTGTTGAATAAAGTGTGGTATAAACGAGTGTCTCCTCCTCCTATAATCCTGCCTTCTCTGCGTGTGTGAAGTGGAGCAGGACGACGGCCACCTGTGCTCGCTTCACACTCTCCGACACACAACCGTTTTGGGCATTTTTACTGTGTGATCAATATAAGCAGCGGCACAACAGTTCATACGCTCATTATCTCCTAATTATGACCGAAAATAGATAAATATCAAGTCTGCTGTTTAAAACAAATAAAGAATCAATGTAGGAGAATAGTTAGATTCTCGTTAGATAACAGCGGGAAACTCTGTATATGTGTGCAGTGTGCGCATGACAAAAAAGAAAAGAAATGTAAAGCTTGTGACATATAAACTCGCACATTAATGCGATCACGTTTAGCGTTCATGTATACACTACATTCAGATTCATCAATCGGAATTAATTTACTCCGATTGTCACTGTGTTTTGTGCAGGTGAGTGTGTGTGTGCTGCAGACGGCGCAGGCGCAGCTGAAGGCTCGTTCGCAGACGCAGATGGTTCAGGAGAGTCTGCAGAGGCGGGGTCAAGCGGCGGCCCGAGAGCTCAGATCCACTCAGGGCCTCATCAGACAGCAGCATCAGCAGGAGCTACAGGACCAGACACGCTCCAGAGATGCCTTCAGACAATACTGCAGGTTACTAACACACTACACTTCATTAATACTAAATAATCTCACTCTTCAGAAAATACTGCAGGTTACTAACACACTACACTTCATTAATACTCATTAATCTCACTCTTCAGAGAATACTGCAGGTTACTAACACACTACACTTCATTAATACTCATGAATCTCACTCTTCAGACAATACTGCAGGTTACTAACACACTACACTTCATTAATACTCATTAATCTCACTCTTTATACAATACTGCAGGTTACTAACACACTACACTTCATTAATCTCACTCTTCAGACAATACTGCAGGTTACTAACACACTACACCTCATTAATACTCATTAATCTCACTCTTCAGATAATACTGCAGGTTACTAACACACTACACTTCATTAATACTCATTTATCTCACTCTTCAGATAATACTGCAGGTTACTAACACACTACACTTCATTAATACTCATGAATCTCACCCTTCAGATAATATTGCAGGTTACTTACACACTACACTTCATTAATACTCATTAATCTCACTCTTCAGACAATACTGCAGGTTACTAACACACTACACATCATTAATACTCATTAATCTCACTCTTCAGACAATACTGCAGGTTACTAACACACTACACTTCATTAATACTCATTAATCTCACTCTTCAGACAATACTGCAGGTTACTAACACACTACACTTCATTAATACTCATACAGCACAGGTGATCAAAGATGCAAACAGATCAAGTGCAAATGGAAGTGAAGCCGTATGATGAAACACATCTGCTGTTGTTCTAGTCGAGCGTCGGGTGTCGTTGTGTTTTGTAGAATGTGATAAAGGCAGAATCAGTGTATCTGATTAGTGTGTGTGTGTGTGTGTGTGTCAGTGCTTTGTGTGCGTCTCAGCGCTCTCTCTCGCATGAGCAGCGTGTGCGTCTGCAGCTGGAGTGTGTGAAGGCCGCGTGTCGTTTGGATCGATGTCTCGTGTTGCATCACACCATCTGTGAGCTTGAGCGGCTCGGTGACCCCGGCGTGACCCTCGATGACCCCGGCGTGACCCCTGCAGGCTCAGAGACACAGGTGAGCGTCGTACGACACAGTGTTCTTGATCCTGCTTCTCCAGAAAATTAATCATGATTTAAGAATGTTTAGATATTTGTGCTGGAAAACGAGACAGAAACACTGAGGAAGAAGATGATTTTTGCAGTGTGTGTGTGATGTGTTTCCTCTGACCCGCAGCTGCAGAGGTCATCAGAGGTCACAGAGCTGCAGTGTTTCCAGCGGCGCCTGCAGGAGAGACTGCGACAGCTGCGCAGCGACACATACAGCGACACACACAGCGACACACACAGCGACACACTGCAGAGGGTGAGAGAGACCAGCACTGAGATCACACGATCACTCGACATGCTTAAAGGGATAGTTCACTTTCAAATGAAAATTACCCAATGATTTACTCTCCCTCAACTCATCCTAGGTGTGTATGACTTTATTCTTTCAGACGAATACAATCAGAGTTATATTAAAAAATGTCCTGGCTCTTCCAAGCTTTATATAACTGTGATTGTATTCGTCTGAAAGAAGAATGTCATATACACCTAGGATGAGTTGAGGGTGAGTAAATTTAATTTTAAAGTGAACTACTTTAACAGCTGCAGATGAATGAAACACCTGTGTTTGTGTGTGTGTGTGTGTGTGTGTGTGTGTGTGTGTGTGTGTGTGTGGCAGGAGGCGTGTGTGTTCCAGGAACAGCAGCTGAGTGTGTGTCAGGAGTGTGTGGCCGTGTTTGTGGCGTCGCTGCAGTGGGAACAAGCGGAGAAGAAAACCAGAGTGACGGAGACACACACAGCCCTGCTGAAACTACAGACACTCATCACTGCAGAACTGCACTGTGACATCACACACGCCATACACACACACCGCCAGGTGAGATACACACACACACGCACACACACACACACAGCCCTGCTGAAACTAAAGACACCCATCACTGTAGAACTGCACTGTGACATCACACACGCCATACACACACACCGCCAGGTGAGATACACACACACACGCACACACACACACACAGCCCTGCTGAAACTACAGACACTCATCACTGTAGAACTGCACTGTGACATCACACACGCCATACACACACACCGCCAGGTGAGATACACACACACTCGCACACACACACACACACAGCCCTGCTGAAACTAAAGACACTCATCACTGTAGAACTGCACTGTGACATCACACACGCCATACACACACACCGCCAGGTGATATACACACACACACACACGCACACACACACACACAGCCCTGCTGAAACTACAGACACTCATCACTGTAGAACTGCACTGTGACATCACACACGCCATACACACACACCGCCAGGTGATATACACACACACACACACGCACACACACACACACAGCCCTGCTGAAACTACAGACACTCATCACTGTAGAACTGCACTGTGACATCACACACGCCATACACACACACCGCCAGGTGAGATACACACACGCACACGCACACACACACACACAGCCCTGCTGAAACTACAGACACTCATCACTGTAGAACTGCACTGTGACATCACACACGCCATACACACACACCGCCAGGTGAGATACACACACGCACACGCACACACACACACGCACACACACACACGCACACACACACACAGTACACACAGTAACATCGCACTAATATTGCAGTAGTGTCACAGTAATATCACAGTAATATCGCAGTAGTATCACAGTAATATCACAGTAATATCGCAGTAATATCGCAGTAGTATCGCAGTAATATCACAGTAATATCGCAGTAATATCGCAGTAGTATCGCAGTAATATCACAGTAGTATCACAGTAATATCACAGTAACATCGCAGTAATATCGCAGTAGTATCGCAGTAATATCGCAGTAGTATCGCAGTAATATCGCAGTAATATCGCAGTAATATCACAGTGATATCACAGTAATATCACAGTAGTATCGCAGTAGCATCGCAGTAATATCACAGTAATATCGCAGTAGTATCGCAGTAATATCGCAGTAATATCACAGTAATATCGCAGTAGTATCACAGTAAAATCGCAGTAGTATCGCAGTAATATCACAGTAATATCGCAGTAGTATGACAGTAATATCGCAGTAGTATGACAGTAATATCACAGTAGTATCACAGTAATACCGCAGTAATATCGCAGTAATATCGCAGTAATATCACAGTGATATCACAGTAATATCACAGTAGTATCGCAGTAGCATCGCAGTAATATCACAGTAATATCACAGTAGTATCGCAGTAATATCACAGTAGTATCACAGTAATATCACAGTAATATCACAGTAGTATCACAGTAATATCACAGTAATATCGCAGTAATATCGCAGTAGCATCGCAGTAATATCGCAGTAATATCACAGTAATATCACAGTAGTATCGCAGTAATATCACAGTAATATCACAGTAATATCACAGTAGTATTGCAGTTATATCGCAGTAGTATCGCAGTAATATCGCAGTAATATCGCAGTAATATCACAGTAATATCACAGTAGTATCGCAGTAATATCACATTGATATCACAGTAGTATCACAGTAATATCACAGTAATATTACAGTAGTATCGCAGTAATATCACAGTAGTATGACAGTAATATCATAGTAATATCGCAGTAATATCGCAGTAATATCACAGTAATATCACAGTAGTATCGCAGTAATATCGCAGTAATATCGCAGTAGTATCGCAGTAATATCGCAGTAGTATCGCAGTAATATCGCAGTAATATCGCAGTAATATCACAGTAGTATCGCAGTAATATCACAGTAATATCACAGTAGTATCACAGTAATATCACAGTAATATCACAGTAGTATCGCAGTAATATCACAGTAATATCACAGTAATATCACAGTAATATTACAGTAGTATTGCAGTAATATCACAGTGATATCACAGTAGTATCACAGTAATATCACAGTAATATCACAGTAGTATCGCAGTAATATCGCAGTAGTATCGCAGTAATATCGCAGTAGTATCGCAGTAGTATCGCAGTAATATCGCAGTAATATCACAGTAATATCGCAGTAATATCACAGTAATATCACAGTAGTATCGCAGTAATATCACAGTAATATCACAGTAGTATCACAGTAGTATCACAGTAATATCACAGTAATATCCCAGTAGTATCACAGTAATATCACAGTAATATCACAGTAGTATCGCAGTAATATCACAGTAATATCACAGTAATATCACCATGAGAACATGTTGACAGGCAGGTGAAAGGTCATGTGATGGTGAATTATGAGGTTTTGACGAGTATCTGTCACTGTCCAGGCTCTGGAGGAGGCGGAGCTCCGGCTTCAACAGGAGGAGGGGCTGTGGGAGGAGTCAGCAGAGGGGCGGGGCTCAGATGATGATGATGATGAAGAGGGCGTGTTTACAGTGAACGCTGACGCTGGAGTCTCTGTTCTCCTGCAGGAGGCGCTGTTCAAGAGACAGCAGCTGCAGCGCTTGACTGACAGGTGCCACTCACACACACACACATTCACACACACACATACACACACACACACACACACACACACACACACAAACACACTCTCTCACACACACACTCTCTCTCACACACACACACACACACCAGACGAGAGTCTGTGTGTGTGTGTATGTGTGTGTCGCTGTGATCCGTCACTCACAGGGTAAGAATATCCTTCTGTCGGGAAGGTTTATGAGAGGGTTATTAATAGTTCTGCACTTGATTGACAGGTGTCAGTCACTGCTGTCTGGAGTCGCGTGACTAAACTGAGACTAGACTTACAAGTTAAAAGTAAGAGTATCTGGTCAGACTGAGATCCGTTTTACTCCGGTATTTATAGTGAAATGCGCTCGTTTTTTCTCCTCTATTGTGTCGTATATCGAGAGAAACGCTTCTGGATTGAGAACACGTGGGCGGGGCTTGAGTTTGTCTGTGGGGAATTGATTGGATGGTTGGATGGTTGTGGTTTGCTATTGGCTGATCTCATGTGAGTGACAGGTTGCCCCGCCCACATCATCAGAAAAGAGGAACTGATTCTGATTCAGGATTATTAACACAATAATGATGATGTGCACCCATAAATCATTTATAAAAAACAGTGAATTGTCTGATTTGATGATTTCAGGGAGTTGAGGAGGAATCAGACACTCGAACATCACAGAGAGAAACTGCAGCTGAAGAGACTTCAGGCCTACTGTGAGCAGGTGTGTGTGTGTGAGTGTGTGTGAGTGTGTGTGTGTGTGTGTGTTTGTGTGTGTGTGTGTGTGTGTGTGTGTGTGTGAGTGAGTGAGTGAGTGTGTGAGAGAGTGTGTGTGTGTGTGTAGTAGTTGAATCTATGCACTTATTTCACAAAATCACATCTTTTTTTTTTTTTTTTTACATTTTGCTGTGTTTAAGTTTTTCCATAATAACGACTGAATCCACAACTCTTTCTGTTGATTGACATTTTCATCTTTGGGAAGCAGTGTTTGTTAATATGGAAATAATATATTTATTTTAACAGTAGCAGATTTGTGAAATTTAATGTTATGAAATGCCTTAAATGCTGTTTCCTATAATTGATTATAGATTTAAATATGTGTGTGTTGTGTGTGTGTGTGTGTGTGTGTGTGTGTGTGTGTGTGTGTGTGTGTGTGTGTGTGTGTGTGTGTGTGTGTGTCAGGATGTGGCGTTTACATCAGCGCTGGTCAAACAGGCTCTGATAACTGATCCTGATCTACACACACTCCTGAGACTCCTGCTGCCTACAGTACCTGAAGGAGAACTGCTGTCACTCACACACACACTGGGACCCGGAGCAGGGTAACACACACACACACACACACTAACACACAGTTTGCATCACTGAATATTCTCCAGTTTATCCCTGTGCAGCTGCTTTGAAACCCTCTGTACTGAATGAAGCGCAGCAGAATAAAGTGTGTGTGTGTGTGTGTGTGTGTAGGCCAGGATCGGGGGGCGTGGCTCTCGTGGACAGACTGAGGCTGGAGCTGCTGAGCAGGAACTCTTCCTCTCCTCAACACACAGAGCGAGAGAGAGAACGGTCAGTCAGAGATGAACACACTGTTACAATCTAACGTTCGTTCGGTTTTCGATTTTCAATTTTGGGATTAGAACTTTCGGCTGTTGTTTGTTCGCACGATCATCCTCCTCAAAGCGGTTCTCATTTGCGCTTGATTATGTTTACACGATCAAATCTGGCGAAATACAATACTCTAATGTTGCAATTATGTTATATTTCCTAAAGGAACCCAAACTCGTTATACTTAAATATATTTTCTTCTTCTTAGCCTAAAGTGTTCTGGGTGTAGAGCGCACATCTGACGAGCTCGTGCTCTGGGTTCAGCTGCGTTGCTTTGACGTTATTTAGGGCTGTGTCGGTAAACTTGACCCGCGAAACACAGCTGTGTGTGTGTGTGTGTGTATGTGTGTGTGAATGCTGTTTTGCATGAATATTATGACGAGTGAAGCACAAAGTGTGTTGGTGTGATGTAAGTGTGTCGGTGTGATGTAAGTGTGTTGGTGTTATGTAAGTATGTTGGTGTTGTGTAAGTGTGTCGGTGTGATGTAAGTGTGTTGGTGTTGTGTAAGTGTGTTGGTGTTGTGTAAGTATGTTGGTATTGTGTAAGTGTGTAGGTGTTGTGTAAGTGTGTTGTGTAAGTGTGTTGGTGTTGTGTAAGTGTGTTGGTGTTGAGTAAGTGTCGGTGTTGTGTAAGTGTCGGTGTTGTGTAAGTGTGTTGTGTAAGTGTGTCGGTGTTGTGTAAGTGTGTCGGTGTTGTGTAAGTGTGTTGTGTATGTGTGTCGTGTTGTGTAAGTGTCGGTGTTGTGTAAGTGTGTCGGTATTCTGTAAGTGTGTCGGTGTTGTGTAAGTGTGTTGTGTAAGTGTCGGTGTTGTGTAAGTGTGTTGTGTAAGTGTCGGTGTTGTGTAAGTGTGTTGTGTAAGTGTGTTGGGTGTTGTGTAAGTGTGTTGGTGTTGAGTAAGTGTCGGTGTTGTGTAAGTGTCGGTGTTGTGTTAGTGTCGGTGTTGTGTAAGTGTGTTGTGTAAGTGTGTCGGTGTTGTGTAAGTGTGTCGGTGTTGTGTAAGTGTGTTGTGTATGTGTGCTGGTATTGTGTAAGTGTGTCGGTGTTGTGTAAGTGTGTCGGTATTCTGTAAGTGTGTCGGTATTGTGCAAGTGTGTCGGTGTTGTTTAAGTGTGTCAGTGTTGTGTAAGTGTTTTGGAGTTGGTTAAGTGTGTTGGTATTGTGTAAGTGTGTCGGTGTTGTGTAAATGTGTTGTGTAAGTGTGTTGGTATTGTGTAAGTGTGTCGGTGTTGTATAAGTGTGTCAGTGTTGTGTAAGTGTTTTGGAGTTGGTTAAGTGTGTTGGTATTGTGTAAGTGTGTCGGTGTTGTTTAAGTGTGTCAGTGTTGTGTAAGTGTTTTGGAGTTGGTTAAGTGTGTTGGTATTGTGTAAGTGTGTCGGTGTTGTGTAAATGTGTTGTGTAAGTGTGTTGGTATTGTGTTAGTGTGTCGGTGTTGTATAAGTGTGTCAGTGTTGTGTAAGTGTTTTGGAGTTGGTTAAGTGTGTTGGTATTGTGTAAGTGTGTCGGTGTTGTGTAAGTGTGTTGGTGTTGTGTAAGTATGTTGGTGTTGTGTAAGTGTGTCGGTGTTGTGTAAGTGTGTTGTGTAAGTGTGTTGGTGTTGTGTAAGTGTGTTGGTGTTGAGTAAGTGTCGGTGTTGTGTAAGTGTCGGTGTTGTGTTAGTGTCGGTGTTGTGTAAGTGTCGGTGTTGTGTTAGTGTCGGTGTTGTGTAAGTGTGTTGTGTAAGTGTGTCGGTGTTGTGTAAGTGTCGGTGTTGTGTTAGTGTCGGTGTTGTGTAAGTGTGTCGGTGTTGTGTAAGTGTGTTGTGTATGTGTGCTGGTATTGTGTAAGTGTGTCGGTGTTGTGTAAGTGTGTCGGTATTCTGTAAGTGTGTCGGTATTGTGCTAGTGTGTCGGTGTTGTTTAAGTGTGTCGGTGTTGTGTAAGTGTGTCGGTATTGTGCTAGTGTGTCGGTGTTGTTTAAGTGTGTTGGTGTTGTGTAAGTGTGTCGGTGTTGTTTAAGTGTGTTGGTGTTGTGTAAGTGTGTCGGTGTTGTGTAAGTGTGTTGTGTATGTGTGCTGGTATTGTGTATGTGTGTCGGTGTTGTGTAAGTGTGTCGGTATTCTGTAAGTGTGTCGGTATTGTGCTAGTGTGTCGGTGTTGTTTAAGTGTGTTGGTGTTGTGTAAGTGTGTCGGTGTTGTTTAAGTGTGTTGGTGTTGTGTTGTTCAGGTTGCTAAAGAAGCGTCAGAAGCTCCTTGACAAGCTTTTGTGTGGCGGTTCTGGAGACGTTCATGAGACTCGCAGGAGACGCCGTCGCTTACGAAATATTCCCGTGCCGGAACTGGAGGAGGCTGAGCCGGAGGCGGGCCACAGGACGAGGGATAATGAGGGGGCGTGGCCTGTAGACGTGGCTAAACACAGTCTTGTTTCCATGAGGAATGAGGAGGAGGAGTGGCCTGTAGACGTGGCTAAACACAGTCTTGTCTCCATGAGGAATGAGGAGGAGGAGTGGCCTGTGGGCGTGGCTAAACACAGTCTTGTCTCCATGAGGAATGAGGAGGAGGAGTGGCCTGTGGGCGTGGCTCAGGACAGTACCGTGAGGGATGGTAATGAGGGGGCGTGGCCTGTGGGCGTGGCTCAGGACAGTGTCGTGATGGATTATAATGAGGGGGCGTGGCCTGTGGGCGTGGCTTACCACAGCCTCGTTTCCTCAGAACGCCTGTTTGTTTTCCGCTGTGTTCCTCCTTCAGCGCAGCTGCAAACACCAAACACTCGCTCACGCAAGAAGAAACGTAACTTCCTGAACTTTAAGAAAGCCAGTGTGGCTCCTCAACAACACACGTGACGACTACACTGCAAGGCATTATGGGAATATAATTACAACAGTGTCTTTCTCTGTATATATTGTTGTTTTATTATTGTCTTTTATCGACACCGTTCTGATGTTTGGGTCTGCTAAAAGCTGATTGGTTGTTTGCAGTTTGCATCCAATGACATCATGTTTGTTTCTTTGTCAATCATTTTCCTTCCATTTCCTTCATAAAAATTGAAAGTTCTCAGACTTGCAGCTTCATATTTACACTAATTTTTTATTGAAGAGAAAAAGGTTTTCTAATCAACTAAAAGCTTGATCAAATGAAAAGCGCTATGAAATTAAATCTGTATTTTATTTCTGAGACTCGGATTCTTCTCGTTTGTTTTCTGTCAGTGTGTGTTTTATTTAAACTCAGAATACAGAAAGTCCCTGGAAAGGAATAATTTATTTAAAAGGTTTCAGAAATATAATCTGTGCTTTGATCTGAACGTTTTGTCAAAAATCTAAGTATTGCACAGCATATGGAGAGATTTCAGGAAAATGAAGCACACAGATATAGATAGATAGATATATGGATAGATAGATAGACGGACAGACAGACAGATAGATATAGATATAGATATAGATATAGATATAGATATAGATAGATACATACACACACACACACAGAGAGCCCTGTCTGTGCTTGTACCTATGTAACCATATTTTAGCCACATAGAAGTGAAACAGCCGCTGTGGAGCCAAACCCCCTCATGGAAGAAGAACGCCATCATGTTTACAACTGAGAATCAGCTCATCAGGATCAACAGGTTCGTGGCATAGACTCTTTAAAATACCTCCAAGAGTTTCACACACCGGTCAGTTATCGAAGAGACATCTATGAAAGTAAAATAATGACAAATGTTTTTAAACAAAAAAAAGAATTGCACTAATTGAAAAAAATATGCATTGCATTAGCTGTGTTTGCATTTTTATGCATTGTATTTTTAGGGCTTGCATTTGTATGGGCTGAAATTCAACATGGTTGAAAATTTAAGATGTGAATAATTCAATTCAAAACATTTCACACATATTTTCATCAATTCATATTCACTCTTTAGATTTCACTTCCAAAATGTTAATTCTGTTTAAAATACAAACTATAATATTCAACAGGCAATTTTCAGTCCATTTTATTTCACCTTACAAATTCACTTCCACAAATTCAGTGGTTCAAATTCGACAGAAAATTCAAAATTTGACATAGCCAACGGCAGGAATATCAGTAGATTGCCGATTGATAATCTCCATATCTGCTAGTCGTCCTCACCAGCAGGGGGCAAAAGCGGCTGTTGACGAAGAAGACTATAACTGATTTACAGGAATGAAACAAGCGGTTAGTTTT
>NW_027508807.1:72500-80000 GCF_051911475.1 Siphateles boraxobius | reverse complement strand
ACACACAGAGAACCTGAGAGACACACACACACACACACACACACACACACACACACACACACACACACACACACACACACACACACACACACACAGAACCTGAGACACACACACACACACACACACACACACACACACACAGAACCTGAGACACACACACACACACACATAGATATAGAGCCGTGCTGAAACTACTGGACCGACCTGAGACACACACACACACACACACACACACACACACACACACACAGAACCTGAGACACACACACACACACACACACACACACACACACACACACACACAGAACCTGACACACACACACACACACACACACACACACACACACACACACACACACACACACACAGAGAGAGAGCACTGACAGTGAGAAAATGATGCGCGTGTAAAAATAAAGTGATCTCTAAAGGCGCTGATGTAAATAATGAAGAGGAATGTGTTGAGAAACCCTGGTGTAACGGCGCCCTCTGGCGGATGAACGCGGCACTGCCTGTTCCTCACAGTCTCCCTCACCTCAGCGCTTCTGTGTTCATACCAGTTTATTCATCAGACACAATTTGCATTTCTGAAAACTCAAGGGGAAACACTGTGCGGATTGACGTCACATAGTTAACTGGGTGACGTCACTTCACAGGAATAAAGCTTCTGTGATCACAGCGATTACGCACATTAAAATTAATTACATTTAATTATTTTTCCTTTCACTCTCGCTGTTAATGAATGGCTCAGGAGGATATCATTGGGATTGGCGTGAAATTTATGAGCGATCTAAAAGTTTTTAGAATAGTTCTAACTCTATATAGCTGATTCTTTGACACTCAATATGGTTGGAATTGTTTTCAGAGAATTAAATTTTGATGTAAGATAAAATAAAAAATATAAAAAAACTTTGACAGCCAAATAATCCACCCGCGATTTAAAGCGGAAAACTGCTTATAATAAACAACGATATCGTGTGCGATCATATCTTTCGTCTAAATACAGTGTAATATAGAGACTGATTCAGCTAAACCTTAAACATCAGGAGTGAATAATGATAATAATAATAATAACTAAGCCTGTTATTCTGTGTGACGAGCAACGCATCATAAACATAAAATACAGGCAGAAATAATTCTGAAACTTTTAAAACGAAAAGGTTTATTTGCTGTAAGTATTATAATCGCTGTATTTACGAGCGTTTCAGGCAAATTTCTATCATGTTTACAGTTCCATTGTTTCTTTTTATTAATCTACCATAAGAAAACAATTACCATTTCGAAATTACACCAATAATATCTAATACAGGATGAACATCAGCTCAGTCTTATGCTGGAGTTTGAACTTCATCACTCATTTGGAGTTTTATGAATTGGACCTAAACTTTTGGCTGCTTTGAATAATTTTAAATATTTAGATATTTTAAAGGCACGTCCTATTTTTTAATTAGGCCGTAATTCAGAATTGCACTTCGCTAGAACACGTGTCTTCTAATATTTTCAGATAACAGTTGTAATGTGACTGATGTGCTGAAGGACGATCTGTCTGAGATCACTCATCATGTAAGATGTTAGTAAATATTTAAGGAAAACGTGTTGCATGTGTGAATATTAATGAACACAGTCGAATATCTGTCTCTATAGATCATCATCATGATTCATGCTCGTTTCGTGGTTTACTGCAGAAAAACATTCAGGTTAAATTGTACAAATGAATTACACAAAGTATATTAAACTGTTTATTGATCATCTTGTCATGCATTGGTGGATCTTTTCTCAAATGTTCTGAATTCTTTCTTTCTTTCTTTGTAGATTCATATAGCCTATTGTTTTATTCTCGGTTTATATATTTTCATGGTCATTTAAATGCTGCAATTGGTGCAAAAATCATGACTTTAATTGCCACGAAAGAGTCGAATATTAAATCCAGCAATTTCCAGGAAGAGAAACATAAGCCAGTTTATTGCAATAACACAAATTGTATTACTTATACATTAATTACTTTTAGAAATATTCTAAGCCTTTAGTTTGAGATGTTGTACGACACCCGAATATTATTAATTCCATTATCATGAATATGGTTATAAAGAGAATGGCTGATCCTACTGTTTATTACATAAACTGTTCATAAATAGGCCTATTTTTTTCGAAGTAAATTAAACTGGGATTTATTAAAGGCTACAGTAGATTGTTCTTTTATTCGCGGTCTCGGTTTCAATGTATTTCATTGTCCATGTGTAAAATAAATAACTGAAACCATAAGCCTGTGTTAATAAACAATGTTTAAACAGAAACGGGTGATGATTATTCGCATGAGCCGGCAGGTGGCGCTGTAGATCCACACGCTTCATCCAGGCTTTATTGCTTTTATTCCACTTTGTGTTATTCCAATAAATGGAACATATTCTGCGCAATTAGTTGACGTAATATATTCCAATGAAACCGTGTAATATTGGGCAGGTCTTCGAATATTCATAATATTGTTTTTTATAAATACAGATTGTGTTTAAGAACCGTTTTCAGAAGAGCCGTTTACAGTTAACAGAGCAAAAACAGAAAGAGGTTTATTTAAAAAATATTCATCAATAAATAACTTTTTTTACAACAGAAATGAACATCACTGAACTTCCTTAAGCTGGACTGTGACGCTATTTTCTTCTAGAAACAAACTTTGTTGCATTATTTTCCTGTTATCTCTGTAAAGCTGCTTTGAAACACTGCTGTAAAAAACATTATATAAATAATTGTGACTTGACTTGACCAATATAAGATGAATTTGTGGAATATCATGGACATTTTTAGGGCAAATAGGCTATAGATCTACTGTAATAGATATAGATCTACTGTAATAAATATAGATCTACTGTAATAAATATAGATCTAGCCTACTGTAATAAATATAGATCTACTGTAATAAATATAGATCTACTGTAATAAATATAGATCTAGCCTACTGTAATAAATATAGATCTACTGTAATAAATATAGATCTACTGTAATAAATATAGATCTAGCCTACTGTAATAAATATAGATCTACTGTAATAAATATAGATCTACTGTAATAAATATAGATCTACTGTAATAAATATAGATCTACTGTAATCGATATAGATCTAGTGTAATAAATATAGATCTAGCCTACTGTAATAAATATAGATCTACTGTAATAGATATAGATCTACTGTAATAGATATAGATCTAGTGTAATAAATATAGATCTACTGTAATAAATATAGATCTACTGTAATAGATATAGATCTAGTGTAATAAATATAGATCTACTGTAATAGATATAGATCTACTGTAATAAATATAGATCTACTGTAATAAATATAGATCTAGCCTACTGTAATAAATATAGATCTACTGTAATAAATATAGATCTACTGTAATAAATATAGATCTAGCCTACTGTAATAAATATAGATCTACTGTAATAAATATAGATCTACTGTAATAAATATAGATCTACTGTAATAAATATAGATCTACTGTAATCGATATAGATCTACTGTAATAAATATAGATCTACTGTAATAAATATAGATCTACTGTAATCGATATAGATCTAGTGTAATAAATATAGATCTAGCCTACTGTAATAAATATAGATCTACTGTAATAGATATAGATCTACTGTAATAGATATAGATCTAGTGTAATAAATATAGATCTACTGTAATAAATATAGATCTACTGTAATAGATATAGATCTAGTGTAATAAATATAGATCTACTGTAATAAATATAGATCTACTGTAATAAATATAGATCTACTGTAATAGATATAGATCTAGTGTAATAAATATAGATCTACTGTAATAAATATAGATCTACTGTAATAGATATAGATCTACTGTAATAAATATAGATCTAGCCTACTGTAATAAATATAGATCTACTGTAATAAATATAGATCTACTGTAATAAATATAGATCTACTGTAATAGATATAGATCTACTGTAATAGATATAGATCTAGTGTAATAAATATAGATCTAGCCTACTGTAATAAATATAGATCTAGTGTAATAAATATAGATCTACTGTAATAAATATAGATCTACTGTAATAGATATAGATCTAGTGTAATAAATATAGATCTACTGTAATAAATATAGATCTACTGTAATAAATATAGATCTACTGTAATAGATATAGATCTAGTGTAATAAATATAGATCTACTGTAATAAATATAGATCTACTGTAATAGATATAGATCTACTGTAATAAATATAGATCTAGCCTACTGTAATAAATATAGATCTACTGTAATAAATATAGATCTACTGTAATAAATATAGATCTACTGTAATAAATATAGATCTAGTGTAATAAATATAGATCTACTGTAATAAATATAGATCTACTGTAATAGATATAGATCTACTGTAATAAATATAGATCTAGCCTACTGTAATAAATATAGATCTACTGTAATAAATATAGATCTACTGTAATAAATATAGATCTACTGTAATAAATATAGATCTACTGTAATCGATATAGATCTAGTGTAATAAATATAGATCTAGCCTACTGTAATAAATATAGATCTAGTGTAATAAATATAGATCTACTGTAATAAATATAGATCTACTGTAATAGATATAGATCTAGTGTAATAAATATAGATCTACTGTAATAAATATAAATCTACTGTAATAAATATAGATCTACTGTAATAGATATAGATCTAGTGTAATAAATATAGATCTAGCCTACTGTAATAAATATAGATCTACTGTAATAAATATAGAACTACTGTAATTAAATATAGATCTAGCCTACTGTAATAAATATAGATCTACTGTAATCGATATAGATCTAGTGTAATAAATATAGATCTACTGTAATAGATATAGATCTACTGTAATAAATATAAATCTACTGTAATAGATATAGATCTACTGTAATACATATAGACTACTGTAATAGATATAGATCTAGTGTAATAAATATAGATCTAGCCTACTGTAATAAATATAGATCTACTGTAATAAATATAGATCTACTGTAATAAATATAGATCTACTGTAATAAATATAGATCTACTGTAATAGATATAGATCTAGTGTAATAAATATAGATCTACTGTAATAAATATAGACCTACTGTAATAGATATAGATCTACTGTAATAAATATAGATCTAGCCTACTGTAATAAATATAGATCTACTGTAATAAATATAGATCTACTGTAATAAATATAGATCTACTGTAATCGATATAGATCTAGTGTAATAAATATAGATCTAGCCTACTGTAATAAATATAGATCTAGTGTAATAAATATAGATCTACTGTAATAAATATAGATCTACTGTAATAGATATAGATCTAGTGTAATAAATATAGATCTACTGTAATAAATATAAATCTACTGTAATAAATATAGATCTACTGTAATAGATATAGATCTAGTGTAATAAATATAGATCTAGCCTACTGTAATAAATATAGATCTACTGTAATAAATATAGAACTACTGTAATAAATATAGATCTAGCCTACTGTAATAAATATAGATCTACTGTAATCGATATAGATCTAGTGTAATAAATATAGATCTACTGTAATAGATATAGATCTACTGTAATAAATATAAATCTACTGTAATAGATCTAGCCTACTGTAATAAATATAGACTACTGTAATAGATATAGATCTAGTGTAATAAATATAGATCTAGCCTACTGTAATAAATATAGATCTACTGTAATAAATATAGATCTACTGTAATAAATATAGATCTACTGTAATCGATATAGATCTAGTGTAATAAATATAGATCTAGCCTACTGTAATAAATATAGATCTACTGTAATAGATATAGATCTACTGTAATAGATATAGATCTAGTGTAATAAATATAGATCTACTGTAATAAATATAGATCTACTGTAATAGATATAGATCTAGTGTAATAAATATAGATCTACTGTAATAAATATAGATCTACTGTAATAAATATAGATCTACTGTAATAGATATAGATCTAGTGTAATAAATATAGATCTACTGTAATAAATATAGATCTACTGTAATAGATATAGATCTACTGTAATAAATATAGATCTAGCCTACTGTAATAAATATAGATCTACTGTAATAAATATAGATCTACTGTAATAAATATAGATCTACTGTAATAGATATAGATCTACTGTAATAGATATAGATCTAGTGTAATAAATATAGATCTAGCCTACTGTAATAAATATAGATCTAGTGTAATAAATATAGATCTACTGTAATAAATATAGATCTACTGTAATAAATATAGATCTACTGTAATAGATATAGATCTAGTGTAATAAATATAGATCTACTGTAATAAATATAGATCTACTGTAATAGATATAGATCTACTGTAATAAATATAGATCTACTGTAATAAATATAGATCTACTGTAATAGATATAGATCTACTGTAATAAATATAGATCTAGCCTACTGTAATAAATATAGATCTACTGTAATAAATATAGATCTACTGTAATAAATATAGATCTACTGTAATAAATATAGATCTACTGTAATCGATATAGATCTAGTGTAATAAATATAGATCTACTGTAATAAATATAGATCTACTGTAATAGATATAGATCTACTGTAATAAATATAGATCTAGCCTACTGTAATAAATATAGATCTACTGTAATAAATATAGATCTACTGTAATAAATATAGATCTACTGTAATAAATATAGATCTACTGTAATCGATATAGATCTAGTGTAATAAATATAGATCTAGCCTACTGTAATAAATATAGATCTAGTGTAATAAATATATAGATCTAGTGTAATAAATATAGATCTACTGTAATAGATATAGATCTAGTGTAATAAATATAGATCTACTGTAATAAATATAAATCTACTGTAATAAATATAGATCTACTGTAATAGATATAGATCTAGTGTAATAAATATAGATCTAGCCTACTGTAATAAATATAGATCTACTGTAATAAATATAGAACTACTGTAATAAATATAGATCTAGCCTACTGTAATAAATATAGATCTACTGTAATCGATATAGATCTAGTGTAATAAATATAGATCTACTGTAATAGATATAGATCTACTGTAATAAATATAAATCTACTGTAATAGATATAGATCTACTGTAATACATATAGACTACTGTAATAGATATAGATCTAGTGTAATAAATATAGATCTAGCCTACTGTAATAAATATAGATCTACTGTAATAAATATAGATCTACTGTAATAAATATAGATCTACTGTAATAAATATAGATCTACTGTAATAGATATAGATCTAGTGTAATAAATATAGATCTACTGTAATAAATATAGATTCTACTGTAATAGATATAGATCTACTGTAATAAATATAGATCTAGCCTACTGTAATAAATATAGATCTACTGTAATAAATATAGATCTACTGTAATAAATATAGATCTACTGTAATAAATATAGATCTACTGTAATAGATATAGATCTAGTGTAATAAA
>NW_027508807.1:62500-65000 GCF_051911475.1 Siphateles boraxobius | reverse complement strand
TCTGTGGCTAGCCTACTATTAGGCCCACATTTTTTTATTTGACTTTTTGCTGATTAGCCTGTTTTTTCCCTTTTTTGTAAAAAAAAAAAAAAAAAAAAAAGCCGATTCCCGGTTTTGAAACCCATTATTTTCTTTAAAAAAATCTGTTTTTGTATGAGATTTCCTTGAAGAGAATGTGCAAAGAATGAACGCATAATATTCGTAACAGCATTACAGATGATCAACAGTGCGATGACTCTGCATATCAGCTCCAGTAACGGCTAAACACATTCGATCAGTGGTGATTAGTGTTTTACTGGGCTAATTATTAGACTCGGACGGGGATGTTGTTTTTTGGCGCCAGCAGCGGCGGATCAAAGCCAGAACTTTAACCTCTCGAAGAGCCGATCATTCCGCACGAACATGTTTCTTAAGACATTTACTGGCTCTTATTGTTTAGTAGCTGGTGGGAGATATGCTCAGACAACACGATCATACTACACAAATAATACGAATATATCATATATAGCCTATATATAAACTGATGCAATAATCCAGGCTCTATTCTTTGCACAAACTCGTTGTCCTCTTTCGTAAACAGCAATTGGTTGTAACTGATAATAACAAACGGATAAATTGCAAACGGTAATTTAGCATTTCCTTAATTTCACATCCGGCTGTTAAACCGAATAAATCTGTAATTAGGCTTGGAGACACTTAGAGCCCATTAGATGAAATGAGTGTCGCGCGCTTTGAAGTCTCGCGCTCTCACGCGCTGCGGAATGTTTGATCCTTCCGCGGTAAAAAATGAGCAACATAAACACACATTTACACACACGAAACACATTACCCTCCCGCTGCCCGCTTCAAGACACGTCTCCGAGCTGCAACCGAGTAGTAAATAACTGGCCTTGATTGTTCTTGTTGTGTTTGTGTAGGGAAACACAATTAGCATGAGCTTTAGGGCAATGATGTGCGTGGAGAAGGCGATTACCATAGTTTTTATTGAAATCTCAGGGCAACAAATGAGGGCTGAACTGCAACACAAAGAGACTGTAAGTCCTATCAGAGCTTTGTTTAACTTCACAAACTCCAGCTTTGATTCGGAGTCTGGAGGCACAAAGAGCCTTTGTCGTGTCTCTGCGAGAGTTGTCTTAACCCTTTTCATGCAGAGTCTGTCAAATCTGACTCAAAAGACTTGAAAGGTTCCGTGGATATCAAAAGACGGTCCGAGGGAAACGTTTAGCCTCGGAGAAAAGCGAAAAGCGAATGATTCAGGATCTCTGTCACTGGGGAACATGTGTGTCCCATTAAGCGGGTTAAAACTCGTGTGGTGCGAAAGTTGTGCTTTGATTCGTGTCGTTCAGATGAAGCTTTCTGTGTGTTAGTGAAGGCCTACAGAAACACACACACACACACACACACACACACACACACACACACACACACACACACACACACACACACACACACACACACACACACACACACACACACACCGAAAGCGGTGATCGCGACATTATGATGCTTTCGCTGAAGATGAAAGACTGAATCATTACTGATAATGTCTCCTATTTCAGAGCAATCAGCGCAATCAGGCGTAAAGGGCCGCTAAACTCAATGCCTTACGGTTATTTAAGCTCCTAAACGCCATAGTGAAGCTCTCTCTCTCTCTCTCTCTCTCTCTCTCTCTCTCTCTCTCTCTCTCTCTCTCTCTCTCTCTCTCTCTCAAGATCTACAGTCAAACAAAAAAGAATATTCAGACCCCAGATATAATTGTTGATGTTTTTACTAGTGTGTGCAGGACACTATAGTTCATTTATGTAAGTGTGGAGAGCAAAATAAACTGACATATTACACCCAAAAATACCCTGATCATGTTTTGCTGAAGTGTTTTTTCTGCAGCTTTTTACACCACAGACTGAACAACATGAAGCATTGCTTGGTAACTGGTTGAGCTAAACTGGTATTATCTAATTTTGTAGTTAAATTTAACAGCTGACAGATATTCAACATAATTCATGTGTGAGAGTCTAACAGTTCTAACGAGTTCATAAATCTGAGTTCTTGTCATATTTTATTACCATTTTCTAAACTATAGTGAATAGAAATGTTGAAGGTGTCTGAATAAATGCAGGTTTGTCTGTATATATACTCTTAAACAATGTTTGAAGCCTGAGCTTCAGTGATGATTCGGGACGGATAGCATTTACAATACAGATTCGATGTGTTCACAAGCGTTTCTGACAGTCAGTGTGTGGTTTTAGTGATCGGATCACAAACCGTGTTAGACTGAGTTTCTCTAGCGATCCGATCCGCGACTCTTTACAACATTGTCTTTAGTCATTCGAATAATTCAGCTTATTCATTATAGAAAACACTGGTTCATTCAGGGTCGAAACTAGTTACTGTCTCAACGAGCGAGTCATTGAATCATTCCCTCATAAATATATGTATTTTTAATTTTACATAGACCTACAAGTATGTAAATCTTAGGTAAATTTTCCCCCAGGGATGTGCG
>NW_027508807.1:32500-47500 GCF_051911475.1 Siphateles boraxobius | reverse complement strand
AGATGTGATGTACAGATGTGATGTGACAGATGTGATGTGACAGATGTGACAGATGTGATGTGACAGATGTGATGTACAGATGTGATGTGACATGTGATGTGACAGATGTGATGTACAGATGTGATGTACAGATGTTGATGTACAGATGTGATGTGACAGATGTGATGTACAGATGTTGATGTACAGATGTGATGTACAGATGTGATGTACAGATGTGATGTACAGATGTGATGTGACAGATGTGATGTACAGATGTTGATGTACAGATGTGATGTACAGATGTGATGTACAGATGTGATGTGACAGATGTGATGTACAGATGTGATGTGACAGATGTGATGTACAGATTTGATGTACAGATGTGATGTGACAGATGCGATGTACAGATGTGATGTGACAGATGTGATGTGACAGATGTGATGTACAGATGTGATGTGACAGATGTGATGTACAGATGTGATGTACAGATGTGATGTACAGATGTGATATGACTGATGTGATGTACAGATGTGATGTACAGATGTGATGTGACAGATGGGATGTACAGATGTGATGTACAGATGTGATGTGACAGATGTGATTTACAGATGTGATGTGACAGATGTGATGTGACAGATGTGATTTACAGATGTGATGTGACAGATGTGATGTGACAGATGTGATGTACAGATGTGATGTCGGTGTCGAGCAGCACAGAGAGCAGTCTAGCCTTCATTCAGAGTCTCTCTCGGCGGATTGAACGATGAAGTTCATTTAGATCAGCGCTGAACATCAAAGCCCCGAAAGCCCCATTATACAGGAATGTAGGAAACTATGCACAAAATAAAAATGTCATTTTCTGTAAATGTTAATTAGAGCTCAGATCCTGTTTCATTGCAGAGGTCATTTGCTCTGCTGTTTTCCGAAGACCGTGGCAACGTTAATGTTAATGTTTGAAAAATGATACAATGGAATGTTCCCTTAATGTAAGGAAAAACATTGTTAAAAGATTTAACAAATTGGACGTTCGAACATTTAGGAATAACATTTTCATAAGTTGGGAACATTAGTCTAGTCAAGTCAAGTCACCTTTATTTATATAGCGCTTTTTACAATACAGATTGTCTCAAAGCAGCTTTACAGAGATAACAGGAAAATAGGGTTGTAATAATATTGTTAAATATAAAATTAAATGTCCCCAACTAAGCAGCCAAAAGCCAAAGGCGACAGTGAAGGAACCAAAACTCCATCAGTGACAGAATGGAGTAAAAACCCTTGGGAGAACCCAGACTCAGTCCTCCTCTGGCCAATGAAGGAACAGTGTGTGATTATGATTCAGGCAGCATAATAGGTCAGAAGTCAGATTGGATCAGAACTTTCACAATAGATGGGGGTCGGAGTCATCACGCCGGTATGGAGATGAGCTTGTTGAGGTGTCCATGAGGCCTTCACAGTGTTGATGAGGCTGGCACTTCAGGGATGCGTTGTCGTCGTGTCCAGGCGCAGGTCCTTCATCAGATCTGGATACGGCCTGGATCCGGCGTACTGTGGTAAACCTCGGGATAAACAGAGATAGTGCAGCAGATTAGTAAAAAAATCGTTCACTTTGGTATAGAAGCATGAAATTTGGCACAGATACTCTTTAAGGGCCACTATTTTGGAAAAAGGCGTCCGCCACGCATAAATTCAATGTGGCGGCCAATTTTCAAGGTGGCCGCCATTTCCAAAGGCAAAGCCCCAACTTTTGTCCCCAACTCGCATCTCCTCCCGCAGCTTTTGCCACAGACCCACGAATGAGGCATCAAATCGTGCGGATTATTAGGAAATGGTGTGCTATGACTTTTATAAGTGATCGGGGGTACGATGTTCGCCCCAGGGGCGAAAAAGCGGCCGAAAAAAATCCCATAGACTTAACAGTGCGACAAAATTTGACGATTCATAGCTCCGAGCGAGGATTTCGCAGAAACGTGCGGTTTACTACATTTGAAGAGGCTGGCAGGCTCTGTAAGAACATACCTCACAATGGGGTAAAAGTTGCACCCCTGGGGGGCAGGAGCTGCCCAAAGTTGCCACATTGACTTACTATGGTGTAGGACGGCCCATGAAATTGTCACGTGATGAGGAAAATAAGGAAGACGAGGATTCAAGTGCAGGAAGGTAAGTTTAATTAAACGACTACAAAACAACATGAAAACTGAAAACCAAAACTGCGCCGTAGGGAAAAACCAGAGAGCTATCAGGCAGACACAGGAAACACAAGGGAAACAGATAATAACGAAACAACACAGGACTGCAAACACAAGGAGACTAAATAGGGAACAAATGACAGAAGATAACAAGCAAGACAGGTGAGGGAGATAATAAAATTAACAGGTAACGAGATGGAAGGGGCTGACAATAGACAGGAGAGCACATGGCACAAAGGAAACACATGACAAGCCATGTGCTCACAATAAACAGAACTAGAACACAAGAACATGACAAACCAGGAATGTCAGACCTCTGTCACCAAATTAAGTCTGGTTCACACGGCCGGATAATTAGGCCGATTTTAGCCCCGATTTACCCCTTCCGACAATCTTAAGTATGCTCCGATTATCGTAAAATAATCTGATCAGATATTCTTGCCGTGTGTGGTGTGTTAAGAGTGCTCACATCTGCTCGAAAGGACGTCGGGACCGCTCCGATCTCAAATCGGGGATATCCAACATGTTGGATTTTTTTGGCCCGATTTCTCCTCGTGTGTGGTGTCCCCTGGGGACAAACGAGCACGCAGCCTGTGGACTGTGCCATGTAGCCAATCAGAAAGCGAGGTGACGAGGCGCAGAGGAAGCACTGTGAAACAAAATCAAAACAGCCGTTCTTTTGATAACTTTTTTTTCGGTTAAAAATAAACTACAAACTATCGCCACTGCATCCTCCTCGTCCGCCATGATTGTTTACTCTGAAGTCACGTTTGATCTCGAGGGATTTTGCGAGATTTTCCGTCTGACCTGGGAATGCTCGTGAGTCAAATCGGTTTGAGTGTGATGTGTTGATTTTGCCGTGTGGCTGCGCACCACACACTGTACGACCAAAACTGTTAGACCCGTGATTTTTTATCGCCGTGTGTGGGGTCTCTCAGGTTTGGAAAATCTGCCGCCAATTTTAAAATCGTCCCGTGTGAACCAGGCGTAAGATAAGACCAGACAGAAGTGACAGAACCCTGACAGAAATGGGCAGTCATACACATTGCATAGGGATTTTGTATTGAACATAGCTCTGGATCACAGTGTCATAGAGACAAGGGGACGTGCTCATTTTACTCAGACGACCAATCAGTCTCTCAGGATCATTGTGAAGCTATTAAGCCACGCCCTAGCAACCATTTACAGCACCTTAGCAACAAGTTCCATTGACTTCCATTGAAAGAGATAAAAGGGATATCTCTGGATAGAAGTATTATAGAAAGATGAGTGTGGTCTCGTTTTACCCGGGGCAGCAAACATTCAATCATGAATTACCTGAACACTTCTAGCCCCTCCCTAGCAACCATTGTTGAGAATCTTAGCAACCAAAATCCAAAGAGGTATATCTTCTATTCTGAATGTCACAGAGACATGGGAGTTGGTTTATATCATTCATAGTGACACGCAGCATTTAGAGTTTCATGATTGGCAGCTACCAAGCCACTCCCTAGCGACCAAAGAGAGTACCCTAGCTACCATTTTGCAAGACCTATACTGCCCTACAAAGGCAAAAGACCTTAACTCGCTAGAGTGTGGAAAATAAGAAAAATGACTTTAAAGATTTTTAGTTGTCCCGCCAAATTAATTATAGGTAGGACACTGGAAATCTGGCAATTAGATGTTTAAGTAATAAAAATGATCTACGTAAAAAAATCTTGAGCTCAAACTTGACTTTTGACCACTATTTTAAAGTTACTGTACTCTGCCTTTGTATTGTCAGCAAAAAGTGAGAAGTCATGCCAAGGCAAAAGACAGTAACTTCCACATTATCAATATTTGGTTGCTGATCACCATTAACAAAATCATTATAGTAACACCTGTATACAATTTTGATATCATGGCATTTATTTTGAATGAATTACAATTACTTATAGCTATCTACTTATCGTGCTTTGGTTGCATTCTGGTGGCCCTATTAATTCATTAGACATGACAAAATACTTCCGTAGCGGTAAAGAGTATAGGCTATCTTCAAGTGGTACTGAGTGGCATAAGACTTGCTAAACACGCGTTCAAAATGATCACAATAAAACAGATCCTTGCGCACATTCGACCCAGAAACTGGATTATAGCGATGGATCTGAAAGACACATACTTTCACAGACGCTTACCGAGATTCGTGTTCAAGGTGTCACGCTCCTCGTCCGTTCACGAAAAGTAGCCTATCCAGTGGTTTCCCCCTTGAGACTCAGTAGGGAGCGCGTTCTGGACTACCTAGACAACTAATGCATTTATAGCACAACCTTCTGTGTTCTGTGTCTTTTCAGTATGCGGTGGTTTCAGCTGCCTTTCTGCCCTATTATTGTGCTTGTGCACTTCGCTCGTCCCGCGGATTTATTCCGGATGCTGTGATTGTATAACCTGCTTGTAACAGCTGAGCTGGTCTGACGTTGTATGCACCAGCACTTGTTTCATTATGTTGTATGCACCAATATACCCTTGTTGCTTCATTATTATCACTCCCTGTGATATATTTCTTGCGTCGGCTCGACCGTGTTCAGGGCGGTGCTGAAGGCTAGGGCTGTCGCGATAACCGCAATATTGTAGTACCGCGCTACTGACAGGCCAACCGCAGAGGAATGCAAGTAACTGCAGCAACCGCAGCAACCGCAAACCGCGTTTTCTTTTTTCATAAGGCCACCCTTCGTAGTTCGTACCATGTGTATTGAATGTTAAATAAGTTAATAATGATAACAAGACTATTTATCAAGGTGATTTGTACAGAGGCTTTGTGGATTTGGACTTAAGCCTAAACAGACAGTGAATGTGATCGACTGAGCGCGTGAGATTACCTGCGTGCGTCTCTTTGAAGTCAAGTATATTCGTGAAAAGGTTGCCGTTTCCAAGGAAAGCGAAATATTTGTCGTATCATCCTTTTAACGTGTGGCATTTAGCATGAATGGCGTCAGCGCTGGTCAGCATTACACAGCGCGAGGAAGCCGTGGGGCGGGAAAGCAGCGAGTCACGCATTGAATCAATGCCATTGGTCTCTATTAAGTGAAGCATTGCTTCGGCTTTGCCCAAAAGTGAAGCATTGCTGGCCAGCCGAGCCTTTAAAAGTGGAGCTCAAAGTTAAAAAATAATTAACACCTTGTTTCATTACATCTATCATTTAAGGAATCAGCTTTTTGAACGTTTTCGTTGAATGAACTGGTTTAATGACTCACTCGACAGTCCGTTGGCATAACAACTGAGCGCTGAGTGACAGTCTTTCAATGCGCAGAGACGCTGTTTAGTTCGGTTACATTGTTTTTGTGAATGCTGACCATATCATAACACGTATTTATATAACAAATAAATAGAAATAAATAAATGGCGGTAATACCGCATATCGCTCTATTGAGCCACTCAAAATTACCGCAAGGGAAATTCCTTCACCGCGACAGCCCTACTGAAAGTGCCGGCGAAGTTTTGGCACTCTGCCAGCTAGATGCATGATTGTTTCAACCAGGTCCGGTACCCGAACTGGGTGAGGCGGGGCTTTAGTTCCTTGTTGTATTCACCTGCTATGGCATGTGTAACACTTTTCTGTCAACTCTGCATATATCCTTCGCGATCGATATCACACGTTTGTCGAAGGAGCGGGTTCAGACCATACTATCTGACCGCATCAGTGCAGGACAAGGCTTTGAGGACATCAGAAGTTACAGGGACTGATGGCAGCTGTAAGTACACAGGCCAAAAATGTGCCAAAAATATTAATAACTCATTTTCAACCAAAAACGAAGTTACGGTCTTTTGGCTTTGCACGGCAGCATATCTCTACATCAGAACATCATATAGAGATGGGGGTTGGCTCTTTTGACTCATGCTAGCAAACAGGAGTTCCAACATGCTACACATGCTAGCTGTGAACAGCTACATGCTAATAGCGATTAAGTAAGTGCTCAATCATGCCAAGAAAATGCTAAGAACTCCAATAGTGACCATCTGTGACAACTACTAACCACCTACCAACACCATAACAACCACACAGAATACCCTAGCAACCACCTACCAACACCATTGCAACGACCCAGAACACTCTAGCAACCACCTAGCAACCACCTGAACACATGAATAAGCCATATCTCGGCACCAGAACATCGTACAGACATGTTTTTTGGCTCGTATGCAATCATTTACCACACCCTAGCAACCGAGTGGCGAGTTTTGCCACTGCAAGCACCCACTCACATTTTCTTCTGGAAATGTACATTCTATGGCCATCTTGAAAATGGTCGCCATCTTGAATTTTTGATTGACACACACCTTTTTCCATGATAATGTTCCTTGAAGAATATTTGTACCAAATTTCATGATAGCATCACCATTTGAAAAAAATATGTAAGGATTCAAGAAAAATGGTGGCCATCTTGAAAAATGGTTGCCAACTTGAATTTGAGGGACAAGCACTGTTTTCCAAAAAAACATTCTGAAGAGAGTATTTTCACAAAATGTTATGCCTACATGATATCACTGTTTGAACGATTGACATAATGAGCATTTGACAGAAATAGCGGCCATCTTGAAAAAATGTCCGCCATGTTGAATTTTTCGGTGGCCAACGCCTTTTTCCCAAAAAATGACCCTTGGAGAGTATCTGTGCCAAATTTCATGCTTCTATACCAATTTGAACGATTCTCTTGAGATATGCCATTAATCTGCTGCACTAAGAGACTAATATTAGCGTAGACGCCATCCTTCTTATGATGTAACGAGTACATCAGGATTTATGGGAAGTTTTCCCGGTTCCGGCTGATCTAAACTATGCAGTCTAACATTGAATTACAGATGTCTATAATGTGTTATGTGTATGCTAAGCCAAAGAGATGATTAGGAAAAAAAAAAAAAAAAAAGAGAATGTTAGGAAGATTGTTCCAGAGTTTTGGTGCTAAATAGGAAAAGGATCTACCGCCAGCAGTCGATTTAGATATTCTAGGTATTATCAACTGGCCAGAATTTTGAGATCGCAATAGACGTGAAGTACTATAATGGGTTAAGAGCTCGCTCAAGTACTGGGGAGCTAAACCATTTAGTGCTTTGTAAGTAATCAGCAATATTTTAAAATGTATACGATGTTTAATAGGGAGCCAATGCAGTGTTGACAGAACCGGGCTAATATGGTCATACTTCCTGGTTCTGGTAAGAACTCTAGTGGCTGCGTTTTGGACCAGCTGTTCTTTGTTTATTAAGCGTGCAGGGTGTTACGTCCCCCAGCTCTGGTGTTTGCTGCTACACGTGCATTTGAGTGCATTGTCTCTCCCCTTTCTTAATTGCAGATGAGCCACACCTGAGCGAAGGCTAAGTTTGCGCTGTATAAGGCTTCTGGGACCGTTCCTGAGGGCGCACACAGAGACTGAGAACAGAAGCGACGCACTGCCGTGTTTTCTGTCTTTGGAAACACCTGCCTACCCGGCAGAACTGAAGCATTCCGCCTTTGCAGAAGATCTTGTTGCAACCTATTTACTATTTAAAAACTGAACCTGTTAAATAAACATACCCCTATTATGTTTGCTACGAGCCGGTCTGTGTGCGTCTCTCCTTTATGTTAAGGGTGGTGTCCGACCACCCGTAACATAGTGGGGGCTCGTCCGGGATTAATAATGTGATTAAATCGGACTTTAGTGTTAATTGCGGAACTTTTGAAAAACGCTACAAATAGTACAACATTTTGGTGAGTATTCTGGTGAGCAATTATGATTGTCTGTTCCTTTGTTTAGTCGAAACAATTTTATTTTATTTTGGTGGATATCTCAGGAGGGGGCACGTAGGATGCCTCGAGCTGAGTAAGCCACTGAAGAGTGCGTAGGTATTTAGGATTTTGTTTTGGTTTTGTATATAGTTAGTTAGAGCAGCCACAGACAACATTTTTGCCTATCAGAATACCTTTAGTTAAGTTGTATAGCTTGTGATATATTGTGGCATATCACCTATTTAGTGAGCGCCGGTACTCTGATTGTACTAGCGTGATGATTAAATTCATGGGTGGACATTAAAATTCGTGGTCGTTGGTAGCCTATATTGTGCTTTTTGTTAGACCACTTTAGGTGTTTGCTACTTTGTAGCTTTGTCGCAGTTAAACTGCTTTAGTGAGTCTTTATATTTTTTTTATTTTGTGATTTATTTATTTTTGCGCGCTTTAGGCATCTTTACGTGTTAAAATGGCAACAGAGGAAACATTCGTTAAAGAACCCTCAATTGAGTTATTTTTGAAATTTTCAAAAGAGCAGTTGCTAAATTTGGCTGCAACTAATTAGGTTGAGCTCACTTCTGCTGAAAAGCGCACCAAAGATACAATTAAGACCGTCTTGCAAACTGCTTTGGTTAGTAAGGGCATTCTGCCTGTAGAGAAACAATCTCCCGTGTCTACAGAAGCATTACAGCTGCAAATTCGGTTGAGGGAGTTAAGTATCAGAGAGAAGGAAATTGAGTTCGACCGTGAGCGCATACAAGCTCAAACCCGTGAGCGTGAACTTGAACACCGGCTGGCGTTGCGAAAACTAGAAGTCGACGCCCAGAGGGAAGGTGTCGTTCCTTCTGACACTAATTTATTTGATGTCACTCGCCACATTCAGCTTGTGCCCCCTTTTGTAGAAAAAGATGTGGAAAAATATTTTCCATACTTTGAACGCGTCGCGATCAATTTAAATTGGCCAAGAACTGCATGGGCATTCTTCCTGCAATGCGTTTTAGTGGGAAGGGCGCAGGAGGTTTACTCATCGCTAACAGTGGAACAGAGCGGCGACTATGATGTTGTGAAAGCGTCAGTTCTGAGGTGCTATCAGCTGATCCCTGAAACATATCGACAGAAGTTTAGGAACTTAAAAAAAACTGAGCGGCAAACTTTTGTTGAATTTGGTCGAGACAAAGCAGCCCTGTTTGATCGTTGGTGCTCATCGAAGCAGGTTGATAGTCAGGAAAAACTGCGTGAACTAATTCTTTTAGAAGAATTTAAGAACTGCCTGCCAACCGCTGTGGCAACCTATGTAACTGAGCAGAAGGTCGAGTCTATTGCGGAAGCTGCTATACTTGCCGACGAATATTACTTAACGCATAACATCTCCTGAGAACGTTATCGTTTAAGAGTTAATCCATCTACGACCCCTGATGTAGACACGAAGAAGAATGCAGTAAAACAAGAAGACAGGCACTTTTTTATTGTAAAAAGCCAGGGCATATTGTGGCAGAATGTTTAATATTGAAAAAAAAACAGTCCACGAAACCAATGGTTCTCGTTAGTTCTTCTTCGAATAAAAAGTCGCCTGTCCTTCGTGCAGAGTTAAAATCAGAGAAAACTCAGTCCATGTACGAGCCCTTTCTGACGAATGGGACCGTATCTATGCCTGGTGAGAAGGTGGTGGCTGTGCGCATCTTGCGAGATACAGGCGCCGCGCAGTCTTTCCTCCTTCGCGGTTTGTTGCCGTTGTCTGAAAAGACTGAAACTGGTAGTAGTGTCCTTGTTCGAGGAATCAAGATGGGTCTGCACATTGCGTGCATCTTGTTTCCAACTTAGTATGTGATGATGTGGTTGTTGGTGTTCAAGACTCTTTACCAATCCTCGGCGTCACGTTTCTCCTTGGCAATGATCTAGCCAGTGGAAACGTGTGGAGCCGTGGCGATATCCCACCCGAGGTTGTGTCTGTGCCGCTCCATCAAGACTGCCCCGATGAGTGCGCACAAAAATTCCCTGAGGTTTTTCCCACTAGTGTCGTCACTAGGTCACAGTCCCAGAGGTTGAGGGGTGACGTACCTCCCAACGACGTCGACCTGGGTGACAGTTTCGTTGCTAACCCTGCAGAGTGTGAGAGGCTCTACGAACCGGCTTTCACCCAGTACCCCCGTAGTCCTGTGCCTATAGTGAACGGTAGGAAAAGAGGAAAAAAACAGTCAGATGTCTCGTTGTCATTAGAGAAACTTGTTAATGCGCAACAAAAAGACCCCACACTTGTTTCATGTTTTAATGCAGTTCAATCTGTTTCGGACCGTGCAAGAGTGAGTCCAACCTATTTCAATTCAATTCAATTCAAATTTAGTTGTATAGCGCTTTTCACAATACACATTGTCTCAAAACAGCTTTACAGAAAGTGCAATCAATTCAATTATTTCATCAAAGACGGCTTACTTATGCGGAGGTGGAGACCTCAGAAAAGTAATGAGTGGAATGACATTGAGCAAATTGTTATGCCATCTGAAAACAGACTTGCTGTTCTGAGTGTCGCACATGATTGTGTTTCTGGTCATTTAGGTGTGACTAAAACCTACAGCCGCGTTCTTCGTTACTTTTTCTGGCCTGGGCTGAAGCGTGATGTGCGGCGGTATTGTAAAACGTGTCATGTTTGCCAGATTACTGGTAAGCCAAGCCAGATAATTCCACCTGCACCGTTGTACCTCATACCTGCCATGGGTGAGCCTTTTGAGAAAGTAATCATTGATTGCGTTGGTCCTCTTCCACGGTCAAAAAGTGCATATCAGTATTTATTAACAATTATGTGTACTGCTACTCGCTTTCCAGAGGCGGTGCCTCTGAGAAAGATCACTGCTAAAATCGTGTCCAGAGCTTTATTAAAATTCTTTTCTTTTGTGGGGCTACCGAAAATCATTCAAAGTGACCAAGGAACAAACTTTACATCGCGTTTTTTTTCCCAAGTCCTAAAGTCGCTCCACATTAAGCACCACATTTCTAGCGCGTACCATCCGGAGAGTCAAGGCGCCCTTGAGCGTTACCATCAGACGCTAAAATCGATGCTGCGTGCGTATTGTTTGGAGGTGGGTACAGACTGGGAAGATGCGATTCCTTGGATGCTTTTGGCCTCTAGAGAGGTCGTACAAGAGTCGATTGGTTTCAGCCCTGCAGAGCTGGTGTTTGCTCACGACGTTCGCACGCCTTTGAGCGTTATTAAAGATCAGTGGCTGAGCAAACCTACTTCTCGTAGCGCACTACAGTTTATTAGCGACGTTCGCTCCAGACTACACAGAGCGCGTGAACTCGCTAGAGAAAATTTAGAAAAGACCCAATCTTGCATGAAAACTTGGGATGATCGAAAATCAAGAGCCTGTTCGTTTAAGCCTGGAGACCAAGTGTTGGTTCTCTTACCCGTGCCCGGTTCTTTATTTCAGGCACGATTCAGAGGGCCATATACTGTTGAAAAGAAAATATCTGATCTAGATTATATAATTTTAACCCCAGACAAGCAACGGCATTCTCGCGTCTGTCATGTAAACATGCTCAAACCATATTATACGCGTGAAGGTGTTAAAACTGACTTGTGTAATTTTAGCTTACCAGATCCAGACGAATCATTCGTGTTGCTGTCTTCACTGGTAGAGGAGGATGACGCGGTGACTGCGCCGTTGCGGTGCGTGATTGAAGTTCGACTCAGCAATTCGGCTATGCTTTCGGTCATTGAAAATCGTTTGCCACATTTAACTCCCTCTCAAGCAGCTGACATATTTTCTGTGATAGGTGATTTCCCTGAATTGTTCGGAGATGTCCCAACTGTAACTACAGTCCTGGAACATGACATAGACGTGGGTGATAATGGCCCGATAAAACAGCACCCATATAGGGTAAATCCAGAAAAGCGAGCAATCCTGCAACGGGAGGTTGAGTACAAGTTAATGAATAATATTGCTGAGTCTAGCTCTAGCCCTTGGAGCTCCCCGTGCCTTTTAGTTGGCAAACCTGATGGCATTTACTGGTTTTGTACGGACTACAGGCGTGTTAATGCAATCACTCTGCCAGACTGTTATCCATTACCATGGATGGATGACTGTGTAGACCGCGTTGGCTCGGCCATGTTTGTCACTAAAATCGACCTCCTAAAAGGTTACTGGCAAGTCTCACTTACACCAAGAGCAAGACAAATATCAGCTTTTGTGACCTCAGATGCATTTATGCATTATAAGGTTATGGCTTTCGGAATGCGTAACGCACCTGCCTCCTTCCAGCGTTTAGAGAGACAGAGAGAGAGACAATCTTTAATTAAATAAACTTTGCAGTATTACTCTGATCTATGAAGGAACATGCCTCACAGAAACTGTGATGATTTACTGTCTTGTGTTCCTTTATGTATAACAACATGGTATGTTTGATTGGGGTGTATGCGGTTGCACAACCACCCAACAGTCAATATAACTGTGGCGAACAGGACGGCCGAAGGACGTGAGAGAACGGCGCGAGGCCAGTGGTGCGATTTCTAATGAGCAACACCTGTGAAGTACACCGGTCTCGCATCTCTCATGGAGGAGAGGAAGCATAAAGGAGGAGCGACGACGTTGATGATCGAGAGAGGAACAGGCCTGTATTTTAGTTGAGTTTTGTTTTTTGTATTTGTGTTTTATTTTAGCCAGCAGTCGTCCGCGAGGGGCTGCTGGCGGTATTTTAGTTTGTTTTATTTTAATAAAGTTTATTTGAATGTTCGCCGGTTCCCGCCTCCTTCTTCCCTGAACATTGCTACACTGGTGCCGGAACCCGGGAAGAGGGAGGAACGCGCTGTCAGAGAGTCCTCGCCGCTGTGGGGAATCCGCGGTGCCATCGAGCATGGTGCGCGAGTCGCCGTTGGACGGAGCTGCTGCCATCCGCCAGAAGGGGAGGAGCAGGGAGCGGGGGACTCGCGGCCATGGACGCTCGAGGCGGTGCGCTGGAGTGAGTTTCCGGTGGGACGGTCGAGCTCGCTGCCGGCCGCCTGGGTATTGGAGCCTGCTGCCGTCCACCAATGGAGGGGAGGAGCAGGGAGCGGGGGACTCCTACCGTCTGCCCAAGGCACCCGAGGAGCCGTCGCCGTCCACCGGGCGGCGGAGGAGAGTCGAGCCGTCCACCGAGGGCTACCCAGCGTCACTGCCAGGCACTACGGAGAAGATCACCCAGCTGGTGGAGGACCAGATGGCAGCGCGTTGTGGGAACCGGACCAATATTTTATTTTTTTTCCTCTCTCCCCTCTCTCGATCTGTCGCTCCTCATGCTTCCGTCTCCGTTTCCCTCGGCTTGTCGGTCCATACCCCCCAGGGATCGCCGCCGCCGGGGGGGAGTAGGCACAGGCTCGTGGGTACCCCCCGGCCTGTGAGGGGCGATGGGGGTATGTGGCGAACAGGACGGCCGAGGGACGTGAGAGAAAGGCGCGAGGCCGGTGGTGCGATTGCTAATGAGCAACACCTGTGAAGCACACCGGTCTCGCATCTCTCACGGAGGAGCGGAAGCATAAAGGAGGAGCGACGACGTTGATGATCGAGAGAGGAACAGGCCTGTATTTTAGTTGAGTTTTGTTTTTTGTATTTGTGTTTTATTTTAGCCAGCAGTCGTCCGCGAGGGGCTATTGGCGGTATTTAATTTGTTTTATTTTAATAAAGTTTATTTGAATGTTCGCCGGTTCCCGCCTCCTTCTTCCCTGAACATTACTACAATAACCTCACCTGTATCATGCTTCCTACCTAATTAATCCTCATTTAATGACACACACTTTGATGTACATCACCTTCTCTTAGAATGAAATGTGAATTTGTTATGTCTATTCGAGCTTGAATGAACAGTCTAAGCACGCTGGGGACAAAGACCATAAATCAACAAAGAGCCGGTTCCCCTCTCGGACATGTCACCTTACTCATTGGTCCATTCAAACCTTAGGGGTTGGTTCTTCCTCAGGCTATATCAGAGGCAGGCAACAGTGACCGCTCTCTCTTGGTAGTTTTCATCCTGCCACAAACATTGTTTCAGGTGATACGGGGGAACCCCTTCCCCCCCTCCATGGGGGCCCAGAGGACTCCCAGCAGGCCTGGATCCCAACCAGATCCGGCCTCATGGAAGAGAGACGACACCCTCTCACAAAGAACCAAGGACAATCTCAGGAGTTTGTAACAATGACTCCAATCACCCACTCTTCCGACTTCCTCAATTCTCCTGGGTGCTCGGCGTGGCCTCAACAGGGCCTCAGGCCTTGAACAAACCAGCCATGCGTTCCTGGAGAAAGAGAACTCTCAACCAACTTCCACTTGACAGTGCCGGAACCATCAACAACTTACATTTTCAACAACTTCAAGAATTGTTCCCACTACAAATGCAAGTATTCACTTCAATGACATGTGAAAATGAAATGCTGACGTTCTTCTCATATAGTTACATGGAACTTCTCAATAGTTCCGTTTTCGTTCTATCACTCACCTATTTATGTATTCATGTCGGTATGTTGTTTTATTTTATTTATATTCATATAAATATCTATATTTAGTTAATAAAACTTGTACATAATATGTATTTGGTTCTGTTTTGTTTGCAATACAAAGTCACTTTTACGATTGCGGTTTTTGCTACTTGCTCAAAGTGCTGTACATGCGAAGAAATAATTATTCTTCTGTGGCCATGGAAGATACCCTTTTCTTAGAATAAATTAATAATCAAAAGAGTTCGTCAGACGAACTGATTAATTGATTCTAATATTAATTCAGCCACATCAACTTAATCCAATTAACTGACCCGAATATTCATAATTAATAATAACAAGTTAGAGAGCTTTTCCGTAGATTGTCTAGTGCAAACCTCACAATTAATTTAGCAAAATGTGAGTTCGGAAAGCCACTGTTACTTGGGCCGGATAGTAGGTAGAGGACTTGTTTTGCCAGTATTGGCTAAAGTGGCCGCTGTTCAAGAGTTTCCTGTGCCTCGCGATCGGCGTGCGCTACGCCGGCTCTTAGGAATGGTAGGCTACTATCGCAGTTTTTGTAAGAACTTTTCGACCGTAGTTTGTCCCCTCACTAACCTACTAAGCCCCAAAACTAAATATGACTGGACGGATTCCTGTAATAGAGCGTTTGAAAACGT
>NW_027508807.1:10000-20000 GCF_051911475.1 Siphateles boraxobius | reverse complement strand
ATTAATCTCGAACGCAGTCATGATTAATCTCGAACACAGTCATGATTAATCTCGAACACAGTCATGATTAATCTCGAACACAGTCATGATTAATCTCGAACACAGTCATGATTAATCTCGAACACAGTCATGATTAATCTCGAACACACAGTCATGATTAATCTCGAACACACAGTCATGATTAATCTCGAACACAGTCATGATTAATCTCGAACACACAGTCATGATTAATCTCGAACACACAGTCATGATTAATCTCGAACACAGTCATGATTAATCTCGAACACACAGTCATGATTAATCTCGAACACAGTCATGATTAATCTCGAACACAGTCATGATTAATCTCGAACACAGTCATGATTAATCTCGAACACACAGTCATGATTAATCTCGAACACAGTCATGATTAATCTCGAACACAGTCATGATTAATCTCGAACGCAGTCATGATTAATCTCGAACACAGTCATGATTAATCTCGAACGCAGTCATGATTAACCTCGAACACAGTCATGATTAATCTCGAACACAGTCATGATTAATCTCGAACACAGTCATGATTAATCTCGAACACACGAACACAGTCATGATTAATCTCGAACACAGTCATGATAAATCTCGAACGCAGTCATGATTAATCTCGAACGCAGTCATGATTAATCTCGAACGCAGTCATGATTAATCTCGAACGCAGTCATGATTAATCTCGAACTCAGTCATGATTAATCTCGAACGCAGTCATGATTAATCTCGAACACAGTCATGATTAATCTCGAACACAGTCATGATTAATCTCGAACACAGTCATGATTAATCTCGAACACACAGTCATGATTAATCTCGAACACACAGTCATGATTAATCTCGAACACAGTCATGATTAATCTCGAACACACAGTCATGATTAATCTCGAACACAGTCATGATTAATCTCGAACACACAGTCATGATTAATCTCGAACGCAGTCATGATTAATCTCGAACACACAGTCATGATTAATCTCGAACACACAGTCATGATTAATCTCGAACACAGTCATGATTAATCTCGAACACAGTCATGATTAATCTCGAACGCAGTCATGATTAATCTCGAACGCAGTCATGATTAATCTCGAACACAGTCATGATTAATCTCGAACACAGTCATGATTAATCTCGAACACAGTCATGATTAATCTCGAACACAGTCATGATTAATCTCGAACACAGTCATGATTAATCTCGAACACAGTCATGATTAATCTCGAACACACAGTCATGATTAATCTCGAACACAGTCATGATTAATCTCGAACACACAGTCATGATTAATCTCGAACGCAGTCATGATTAATCTCGAACACAGTCATGATTAATCTCGAACACAGTCATGATTAATCTCGAACACACAGTCATGATTAATCTCGAACACAGTCATGATTAATCTCGAACACACAGTCATGATTAATCTAGAACACAGTCATGATTAATCTCGAACACACAGTCATGATTAATCTCGAACACACAGTCATGATTAATCTCGAACACAGTCATGATTAATCTCGAACAGTCATGATTAATCTAGAACACAGTCATGATTAATCTCGAACACAGTCATGATTAATCTCGAACACACAGTCATGATTAATCTCGAACACACAGTCATGATTAATCTCGAACACACAGTCATGATTAATCTCGAACACAGTCATGATTAATCTCGAACACAGTCATGATTAATCTCGAACACAGTCATGATTAATCTCGAACACACAGTCATGATTAATCTCGAGCACAGTCATGATTAATCTCGAACGCAGTCATGATTAATCTCGAACACACAGTCATGATTAATCTCGAACACAGTCAGGATTAATCTCGAACGCAGTCATGATTAATCTCGAACGCAGTCATGATTAATCTCGAACGCAGTCATGATTAATCTCGAACGCAGTCATGATTAATCTCGAACGCAGTCATGATTAATCTCGAACGCAGTCATGATTAATCTCGAACACAGTCATGATTAATCTCGAACACACAGTCATGATTAATCTCGAACGCAGTCATGATTAATCTCGAACGCAGTCATGATTAATCTCGAACGCAGTCATGATTAATCTCGAACACAGTCATGATTAATCTCGAACACACAGTCATGATTAATCTCGAACGCAGTCATGATTAATCTCGAACGCAGTCATGATTAATCTCGAACGCAGTCATGATTAATCTCGAACACAGTCATGATTAATCTCGAACACAGTCATGATTAATCTCGAACACAGTCATGATTAATCTCGAACGCAGTCATGATTAATCTCGAACGCAGTCATGATTAATCTCGAACGCAGTCATGATTAATCTCGAACTCAGTCATGATTAATCTCGAACACACAGTCATGATTAATCTCGAACGCAGTCATGATTAATCTCGAACACAGTCATGATTAATCTCGAACGCAGTCATGATTAATCTCGAACACAGTCATGATTAATCTCGAACACAGTCATGATAATCTCGAACACAGTCATGATTAATCTCGAACACAGTCATGATTAATCTCGAACACAGTCATGATTAATCTCGAACACAGTCATGATAATCTCGAACACAGTCATGATAATCTCGAACACAGTCATGATAATCTCGAACACAGTCATGATTAATCTCGAACACAGTCATGATTAATCTCGAACACAGTCATGATTAATCTCGAACACACAGTCATGATTAATCTCGAACACAGTCATGATTGATCTCGAACACACAGTCATGATTGATCTCGAACACAGTCATGATAATCTCGAACACAGTCATGATAATCTCGAACACACAGTCATGATTAATCTCGAACACACAGTCATGATTAATCTCGAACACAGTCATGATAATCTCGAACACAGTCATGATTGATCTCGAACACAGTCATGATTCATCTCGAACACAGTCATGATAATCTCGAACACAGTCATGATTGATCTCGAACACAGTCATGATTGATCTCGAACACACAGTCATGATTAATCTCGAACACAGTCATGATAATCTCGAACACAGTCATGATTAATCTCGAACACAGTCATGATTAATCTCGAACACAGTCATGATTAATCTCGAACACAGTCATGATTAATCTCGAACACAGTCATGATTAATCTTGAACACACAGTCATGATTAATCTCGAACACACAGTCATGATTAATCTCGAACACACAGTCATGATTAATCTCGAACACAGTCATGATTAATCTTGAACACACAGTCATGATTAATCTCGAACACACAGTCATGATTAATCTCGAACACACAGTCATGATTAATCTCGGTTTCGGGATGAACTGAATAATTACAGGTTTTACTGTGTAATTGAAAGCCATCGTTTTAAACATTTAATAGGCTTTAAAAAACAAAACAAAACTAAATGAGACATTAATTATAATAGATTTATGTGAAGATTGTTTTAAGCTAATCTAAATTAAATGTTTTAACTTTGTCATTAAATTTAAAATTATGGCTTTTAATTATAATGTAATGTTGAATGGCTATAATTACTAATTTTATGCCATTAACCTCTTAAAAAATATTTTAAATAAACTGTTTTTCTACATTAATTTGGAGTTTCAATGTGAAACATGTTTTACAATATAATATAAATAATTGTTGGATGTGATTAATTATAGAACAATGTGTGGTTAAAATACATTTATATGTGATATGAATTAAAAGCATAACTAAACTTTTACCAAAACATCCCTCAATCAGCACTTTTACCGTTTTTATGACGGAATGTGTGTTAATGATGCGTGACGTTTTTCGTAATTTAGTGTTTCTATAAAAAAATAACAATACTACTAAATATGAATAATATGTGTGTTTCTGTGCGTGTGTGTGTGTGCGTGCGTGTGTTTGTGCGCATGTGCGTGCGTGTGTGTTTGTGCACGTGTGTGTGTGTGTGTGTGTCGGGCGTGTGTGTGTTTGTGCGCATGTGCGTGTGTGTGTTTGCGCGCATGTGCGTGCGTGCGTGCGTGTGTGTGTGTGTGTTTATGTATGTGTGTGTGTGTGTATGTGTGCGCGTGTCTGCAGTGTGTTGTGTTCAGATGTGTCTCGGATGACAGACGCCGAGAGAGATCAGATTGATCAGGATGCTCAGATCTTCATGAGATCTTGTGCTGACGCCATCGGACAACTGCGGTCTGAGAGTACGAGTATTGCTTTGTTATTTATGATTATAGAGATGATTTCTACAGAGGCATACATGTCTAAAAGTGGCATTTATAATGTTACAAACAACTATATTTCAAATAAATTCTGCTCTTTTGAACTTTCTATTCATCAAAGAATCCTGAAAAAAATCAAATGTATCTGTTTCCACAAAAATATGAATATGTTTTCAACACTGATAATAATCATAGATGTTTCTTGAGCATCAAATCATCATATTATAGTGATTTCTGAAGGATCATGTGACACTGAAGACTGGAGTAATGATAGTGAAAATTCAGCTTTGATCACAGGAATAATTTACACTTTAACATATATTCACACAGAAAACAGATATTTTAAAGGGTAATAATATTTCACTTTTTTTAAATGTATTTTTGATCAAATTTGGCGAGCAGAAGAGACTCTTTTAGAAACATTAAAAATTCTTAATTCCAAACGTCTGACGATATTTGTATATGTGTTCAAAATGAAGATAAATGATCTTGGACATTTTATGGTGTCCAAATGTCAGTGTATAATGATAGTGTGTGTGTGAATGTTTTTTCAGTGAACAAACAGCAGGTCTCAGCACAGGTGAAGGATCATCGTGCAGCAGTGCTGGATCTGATAGAGGGGTATCTCAAAGGTACAGACACACACATACAGTAGAAATTCACACACACACACACACACCCACACCGGCTCATATTGTGTGTGTGTGTGTGCAGGTGTGTGTAAACTGTATTCTGAACAGAGAGCTGTACGTGTGAAGAGAGTCGTGGACAAAAAGAGACTGTAAGTCCAAGAAACACACATAAATAAATACATAAACATCATCATCACTTCCTCATTAAAGATGTATTTAATTCTAGTCTTGATCTAATGAATGTCTTTTTACACACATTTAAAGATGTATCACGTTAGTTTTTAATTTATATATTTTAGTAATATTAATCAATTTACAAAAATGCCTTAAATGTTTTGTTTGTTCATGATGTTCCTTTATATGCAAATTTATTGCATGTTAATAATGCAATCATGCTAATACATGAATAGATTATTCTGAGAGAGTGAGTGAGAGAGTGTTTGAGAGAGAGTGAGTGTGTGAGAGTGTGTCAGAGTGTTTGAGAGAGAGTGAGTGTGTGAGAGTGTGTCAGAGTGTTTGAGAGAGAGTGAGTGTTTGAGAGAGAGTGAGTGTTTGAGAGAGAGTGAGTGTTTGAGAGAGTGAGTGTTTGAGAGAGTGAGTGTTTGAGAGAGCGAGTGAGAGTTTGAGAGAGTGAGTGTTTGAGAGAGTGAGTGTTTGAGAGTGAGTGTTTGAGAGAGTGAGTGTTTGAGAGAGTGAGTGTTTGAGAGTGAGTGTTTGAGAGAGTGAGTGTTTGAGAGAGTGAGTGTTTGAGAGAGTGAGTGTTTGAGAGAGTGAGAGTTTGAGAGAGTGAGTGTTTGAGAGAGTGAGTGTTTGAGAGAGTGAGTGTTTGAGAGAGTGAGTGTTTGAGAGAGTGAGTGTTTGAGAGAGTGAGTGTTTGAGAGAGAGTGTGTGAGAGAGCGAGTGTTTGAGAGAGCGAGTGTTTGAGAGAGCGAGTGTTTGAGAGAGTGAGTGTTTGAGAGAGTGAGTGTTTGAGAGAGTGAGTGTTTGAGAGAGTGAGTGTTTGAGAGAGTGAGTGTTTGAGAGAGTGCGTGTTTGAGAGAGTGAGTGTTTGAGAGAGAGTGAGTGTTTGAGAGAGAGTGAGTGTTTGAGAGAGAGTGAGTGTTTGAGAGAGTGAGTGTTTGAGAGAGTGAGTGTTTGAGAGAGAGTGAGTGTTTGAGAGAGTGAGTGTTTGAGAGAGAGTGAGTGTTTGAGAGAGAGTGAGTGTTTGAGAGAGAGTGAGTGTTTGAGAGAGTGAGTGTTTGAGAGAGAGTGAGTGTTTGAGAGAGTGAGTGTTTGAGAGAGAGTGAGTGTTTGAGAGAGAGTGAGTGTTTGAGAGAGTGAGTGTTTGAGAGAGAGTGAGTGTTTGAGAGAGAGTGAGTGTTTGAGAGAGAGTGAGTGTTTGAGAGAGTGAGTGTTTGAGAGAGCGAGTGAGTGTTTGAGAGAGTGAGTGTTTGAGAGAGTGAGTGTTTGAGAGTGAGTGTTTGAGAGAGTGAGTGTTTGAGAGAGTGAGTGTTTGAGAGTGAGTGTTTGAGAGAGTGAGTGTTTGAGAGAGTGAGTGTTTGAGAGAGTGAGTGTTTGAGAGAGTGAGAGTTTGAGAGAGTGAGTGTTTGAGAGAGTGAGTGTTTGAGAGAGTGAGTGTTTGAGAGAGTGAGTGTTTGAGAGAGTGAGTGTTTGAGAGAGAGTGTGTGAGAGTGTGTGTTTGAGAGAGCGAGTGTTTGAGAGAGCGAGTGTTTGAGAGAGCGAGTGTTTGAGAGAGCGAGTGTTTGAGAGAGCGAGTGTTTGAGAGAGTGAGTGTTTGAGAGAGTGAGTGTTTGAGAGAGTGCGTGTTTGAGAGAGTGAGTGTTTGAGAGAGAGTGAGTGTTTGAGAGAGAGTGAGTGTTTGAGAGAGTGAGTGTTTGAGAGAGTGAGTGTTTGAGAGAGAGTGAGTGTTTGAGAGAGTGAGTGTTTGAGAGAGAGTGAGTGTTTGAGAGAGAGTGAGTGTTTGAGAGAGAGTGAGTGTTTGAGAGAGAGTGAGTGTTTGAGAGAGTGAGTGTTTGAGAGTGGGTGTGTGAGAGAGTGAGTGTTTAAGAGTGAGTGTTTAAGAGTGAGTGTTTAAGAGTGAGTGTTAAAGAGTGAGTGTTTGAGAGAGAGTGAGTGTTTGAGAGAGTGAGTGTTTGAGAGAGTGAGTGTTTGAGAGAGAGTGAGTGAGTGTTTGAGAGAGAGTGAGTGAGTGTTTGAGAGAGTGAGTGTTTGAGAGAGTGAGTGTTTGAGAGAGTGAGTGTTTGAGAGAGTGAGTGTTTGAGAAGTGTTTGAGAGAGTGAGTGTTTGAGAGAGTGAGTGTTGGAGAGAGTGGGTGTGTGAGTGTGTGTTTGAGAGAGTGAGTGTTTAAGAGTGAGTGTTTAAGAGTGAGTGTTAAAGAGTGAGTGTTTGAGAGAGAGTGAGTGTTTGAGAGAGTGAGTGTTTGAGAGAGAGTGAGTGAGTGTTTGAGAGAGTGAGTGTTTGAGAGAGAGAGTGAGTGAGTGAGAGAGTGAGTGAGTGAGTGAGAGAGTGAGTGTTTGAGAGAGTGAGTGTTTGAGAGAGAGTGAGTGAGTGTGAGAGTGAGTGTTTGAGAGAGAGTGCGTGTTTGAGAGAGTGAGTGAGTGTTTGAGAGATTGAGTGAGTGTTTGAGAGAGTGAGTGAGTGGTTGAGAGAGTGAGTGGTTGAGAGAGTGAGTGTTTGAGAGAGTGAGTGTTTGAGAGAGTGAGTGTTTGAGTGTGTTGTGAGTGTTTGAGAGAGTGAGTGTGTGAGAGTGTGTGTTTGAGAGAGTGAGTGTTTGAGAGAGTGAGTGTTTGAGAGAGTGAGTGTTTGAGAGGGTGAGTGTTTGAGAGAGTGATTGTTTGAGAGAGTGAGTGTGTGAGAGTGTGTGTTTGAGAGAGTGTGTGTTTGAGAGTGACTGTTTGAGAGTGACTGTTTGAGAGTGAGTGTTTGAGAGTGAGTGTTTGAGAGTGAGTGTTTGAGAGTGAGTGTTTGAGAGTGAGTGTTTGAGAGAGAGTGAGTGAGTGTTTGAGAGAGAGTGAGTGAGTGTTTGAGAGAGTGAGTGTTTGAGAGAGAGAGAGTGAGTGAGTGAGTGAGAGAGTGAGAGAGTGAGAGAGTGAGAGAGTGAGTGAGTGAGAGAGTGAGTGTTTGAGAGAGTGAGTGTTTGAGAGAGTGAGTGTTTGAGAGAGTGAGTGTTTGAGAGAGTGAGTGTTTGAGAGAGTGATTGTTTGAGAGAGTGAGTGTGTGAGAGTGTGTGTTTGAGAGAGTGTGTGTTTGAGAGTGACTGTTTGAGAGTGAGTGTTTGAGAGTGAGTGTTTGAGAGTGAGTGTTTGAGAGTGAGTGTTTGAGAGTGAGTGTTTGAGAGTGAGTGTTTGAGAGAGAGTGTTTGAGAGAGAGTGAGTGTTTGAGAGAGAGTGAGTGAGTGTTTGAGAGAGAGTGAGTGAGTGTTTGAGAGAGTGAGTGTTTGAGAGAGTGAGTGTTTGAGAGAGTGAGTGTTTGAGAGAGGGTGAGTGTTTGAGAGAGAGTGAGTGAGTGTTTGAGAGAGTGAGTGTTTGAGAGAGTGAGTGTGTGAGAGTGTGTGTTTGAGAGAGAGTGAGTGTTTAAAAGAGAGTGAGTGTTTGAGAGAGAGTGAGTGAGTGTTTGAGAGAGTGAGTGTTTGAGAGAGAGTGAGTGAGTGTTTGAGAGAGTGAGTGTTTGAGAGAGTGTGTGTTTGAGAGAGCGAGTGTTTGAGAGAGCGAGTGTTTGAGAGAGTGAGTGTTTGAGAAAGTGAGTGTTTGAGAGAGTGAGTGTTTGAGAGAGAGTGAGTGTTTGAGAGAGAGTGAGTGTTTGAGAGAGAGTGAGTGTTTGAGAGAGAGTGAGTGTTTGAGAGAGAGTGAGTGTTTGAGAGAGTGAGTGTTTGAGAGAGTGAGTGTTTGAGAGAGTGAGTGTTTGAGAGAGTGAGTGTTTGAGAGAGTGAGTGTTTGAGAGAGTGAGTGTTTGAGAGAGTGAGTGTTTGAGAGAGTGAGTGTTTGAGAGAGTGAGTGTGTGAGAGTGTGTGTTTGAGAGAGTGAGTGTTTGAGAGAGTGAGTGTTTGAGAGAGTGAGTGTTTGAGAGAGTGAGTGTTTGAGAGAGTGAGTGTTTGAGAGAGTGAGGGTTTGAGAGAGTGAGTGTTTGAGAGAGTGAGTGTTCGAGAGAGTGAGTGTTCGAGAGAGTGAGTGTTCGAGAGAGTGAGTGTTCGAGAGAGTGAGTGTTCGAGAGAGTGAGTGTTCGAGAGAGTGAGTGTTCGAGAGAGTGAGTGTTCGAGAGAGTGAGTGTTCGAGAGAGTGAGTGTTCGAGAGAGTGAGTGTTCGAGAGAGTGAGTGTTCGAGAGAGTGAGTGTTCGAGAGAGTGAGTGTTTGAGAGAGTGAGTGTTTGAGAGAGTGAGTGTTTGAGAGAGTGAGTGTTTGAGAGAGTGAGTGTTTGAGAGAGTGAGTGTTTGAGAGAGTGAGTGTTTGAGAGAGTGAGTGTTTGAGAGAGTGAGTGTGTGAGAGTGAGTGTGTGAGAGGGTGTGTGTTAGAGAGAGAGTGAGTGAGAGAGTGAGTGTTTGAGAGAGTGAGTGTTTGAGAGAGTGTGTGTTTGAGAGAGAGTGAGTGTGTGAGAGAGTGAGTGAGAGAGTGAGTGTTTGAGAGAGAGTGAGTGTTTGAGAGAGAGTGAGTGTTTGAGAGTGAGTGTTTGAGAGAGTGAGTGTTTGAGAGAGTGATTGTTTGAGAGAGTGAGTGTTTGAGAAAGTGAGTGTGTGAGTTTGAGAGAGTGAGTGTTTGAGAGAGTGAGTGTTTGAGAGAGTGAGTGTTTGAGAGAGTGAGTGTTTGAGAGAGTGAGTGTTTGAGAGAGTGAGTGTTTGAGAGAGTGAGTGTTTGAGAGAGTGAGTGTTTGAGAGAGTGAGAGAGTGAGTTTGTGAGAGTGTGTGTTTGAGAGAGTGAGTGTGTGAGTGAGTGTTTGAGAGAGAGTGAGTGTGTGAGAGTGTGTGTTTGAGAGAGTGAGTGTTTGAGAAAGAGTGAGTGTTTGAGAGAGTGAGTGTTTGAGAGAGGGTGAGTGTTTGAGGGAGAGTGAGTGTTTGAGAGAGAGTGAGTGTTTGAGAGAGTGAGTGTTTGAGAGAGAGTGAGTGTTTGAGGGAGAGTGAGTGTTTGAGAGAGTGAGTGTTTGAGAAAGTGAGTGTTTGAGAGAGTGAGTG
>NW_027508807.1:0-5000 GCF_051911475.1 Siphateles boraxobius | reverse complement strand
TTGACTTTGCATCTCATAGTTATCACTTAATTTATTCTAATTATGCCATTTAATATAATTAATTATGATTTACCAAAGCTTCCATAATTGTAACCATATGCATGTGATATTTCTATTTTAAAGCTTCACTCTGTGACCTTTGGCCCTCTAGTGTTTATTAATAACTGCACACGTCACACATGTTTATTAATAACTGCACACGTCACACAGGTTTATTAATAACTGCACACGTCACACAGGTTTATTAATAACTGCACACGTCACACAGGTTTATTAATAACTGCACACGTCACACAGGTTTATTAATAACTGCACACGTCACACAGGTTTATTAATAACTGACACGTCACACAGGTTTATTAATAACTGCACACGTCACACAGGTTTATTAATAACTGCACACGTCACACAGGTTTATTAATAACTGCACACGTCACACATGTTTATTAATAACTGCACACGTCACACAGGTTTATTAATAACTGCACACGTCACACAGGTTTATTAATAACTGCACACGTCACACAGGTTTATTAATAACTGCACACGTCACACAGGTTTATTAATAACTGCACACGTCACACAGGTTTATTAATAACTGACACGTCACACAGGTTTATTAATAACTGCACACGTCACACAGGTTTATTAATAACTGCACACGTCACACAGGTTTATTAATAACTGACACGTCACACAGGTTTATTAATAACTGCACACGTCACACAGGTTTATTAATAACTGCACACGTCACACAGGTTTATTAATAACTGCACACGTCACACAGGTTTATTAATAACTGCACACGTCACACAGGTTTATTAATAACTGCACACGTCACACAGGTTTATTAATAACTGCACACGTCACACAGGTTTATTAATAACTGCACACGTCACACAGGTTTATTAATAACTGACACGTCACACAGGTTTATTAATAACTGCACACGTCACACATGTTTATTAATAACTGCACACGTCACACAGGTTTATTAATAACTGCACACGTCACACAGGTTTATTAATAACTGCACACGTCACACAGGTTTATTAATAACTGCACACGTCACACAGGTTTATTAATAACTGCACACGTCACACAGGTTTATTAATAACTGCACACGTCACACAGGTTTATTAATAACTGCACACGTCACACAGGTTTATTAATAACTGCACACGTCACACAGGTTTATTAATAACTGCACACGTCACACAGGTTTATTAATAACTGCACACGTCACACAGGTTTATTAATAACTGCACACGTCACACAGGTTTATTAATAACTGCACACGTCACACAGGTTTATTAATAACTGCACACGTCACACAGGTTTATTAATAACTGCACACGTCACACAGGTTTATTAATAACTGCACACGTCACACAGGTTTATTAATAACTGCACACGTCACACAGGTTTATTAATAACTGCACACGTCACACAGGTTTATTAATAACTGCACACGTCACACAGGTTTATTAATAACTGCACACGTCACACAGGTTTATTAATAACTGCACACGTCACACAGGTTTATTAATAACTGCACACGTCACACAGGTTTATTAATAACTGCACACGTCACACAGGTTTATTAATAACTGCACACGTCACACAGGTTTATTAATAACTGCACACGTCACACAGGTTTATTAATAACTGCACACGTCACACAGGTTTATTAATAACTGCACACGTCACACAGGTTTATTAATAACTGCACACGTCACACAGGTTTATTAATAACTGCACACGTCACACAGGTTTATTAATAACTGCACACGTCACACAGGTTTATTAATAACTGCACACGTCACACAGGTTTATTAATAACTGCACACGTCACACAGGTTTATTAATAACTGCACACGTCACACAGGTTTATTAATAACTGCACACGTCACACAGGTTTATTAATAACTGCACACGTCACACAGGTTTATTAATAACTGCACACGTCACACAGGTTTATTAATAACTGCACACGTCACACAGGTTTATTAATAACTGCACACGTCACACAGGTTTATTAATAACTGCACACGTCACACAGGTTTATTAATAACTGCACACGTCACACAGGTTTATTAATAACTGCACACGTCACACAGGTTTATTAATAACTGCACACGTCACACAGGTTTATTAATAACTGCACACGTCACACAGGTTTATTAATAACTGCACACGTCACACAGGTTTATTAATAACTGCACACGTCACACAGGTTTATTAATAACTGCACACGTCACACAGGTTTATTAATAACTGCACACGTCACACAGGTTTATTAATAACTGCACACGTCACACAGGTTTATTAATAACTGCACACGTCACACAGGTTTATTAATAACTGCACACGTCACACAGGTTTATTAATAACTGCACACGTCACACAGGTTTATTAATAACTGCACACGTCACACAGGTTTATTAATAACTGCACACGTCACACAGGTTTATTAATAACTGCACACGTCACACAGGTTTATTAATAACTGCACACGTCACACAGGTTTATTAATAACTGCACACGTCACACAGGTTTATTAATAACTGCACACGTCACACAGGTTTATTAATAACTGCACACGTCACACAGGTTTATTAATAACTGCACACGTCACACAGGTTTATTAATAACTGCACACGTCACACAGGTTTATTAATAACTGCACACGTCACACAGGTTTATTAATAACTGCACACGTCACACAGGTTTATTAATAACTGCACACGTCACACAGGTTTATTAATAACTGCACACGTCACACAGGTTTATTAATAACTGCACACGTCACACAGGTTTATTAATAACTGCACACGTCACACAGGTTTATTAATAACTGCACACGTCACACAGGTTTATTAATAACTGCACACGTCACACAGGTTTATTAATAACTGCACACGTCACACAGGTTTATTAATAACTGCACACGTCACACAGGTTTATTAATAACTGCACACGTCACACAGGTTTATTAATAACTGCACACGTCACACAGGTTTATTAATAACTGCACACGTCACACAGGTTTATTAATAACTGCACACGTCACACAGGTTTATTAATAACTGCACACGTCACACAGGTTTATTAATAACTGCACACGTCACACAGGTTTATTAATAACTGCACACGTCACACAGGTTTATTAATAACTGCACACGTCACACAGGTTTATTAATAACTGCACACGTCACACAGGTTTATTAATAACTGCACACGTCACACAGGTTTATTAATAACTGCACACGTCACACAGGTTTATTAATAACTGCACACGTCACACAGGTTTATTAATAACTGCACACGTCACACAGGTTTATTAATAACTGCACACGTCACACAGGTTTATTAATAACTGCACACGTCACACAGGTTTATTAATAACTGCACACGTCACACAGGTTTATTAATAACTGCACACGTCACACAGGTTTATTAATAACTGCACACGTCACACAGGTTTATTAATAACTGCACACGTCACACAGGTTTATTAATAACTGCACACGTCACACAGGTTTATTAATAACTGCACACGTCACACAGGTTTATTAATAACTGCACACGTCACACAGGTTTATTAATAACTGCACACGTCACACAGGTTTATTAATAACTGACACGTCACACAGGTTTATTAATAACTGCACACGTCACACAGGCTTATTAATAACTGCACACGTCAACACAGGTTTATTAATAACTGCACACGTCACACAGGTTTATTAATAACTGCACACGTCAACAGGTTTATTAATAACTGCACACGTCACACAGGTTTATTAATAACTGCACACGTCACACAGGTTTATTAATAACTGCACACGTCACACAGGTTTATTAATAACTGCACACGTCACACAGGTTTATTAATAACTGACACGTCACACAGGTTTATTAATAACTGCACACGTCACACAGGTTTATTAATAACTGCACACGTCACACAGGTTTATTAATAACTGCACACGTCACACAGGTTTATTAATAACTGCACACGTCACACAGGTTTATTAATAACTGCACACGTCACACAGGTTTATTAATAACTGCACACGTCACACAGGTTTATTAATAACTGCACACGTCACACAGGTTTATTAATAACTGCACACGTCACACAGGTTTATTAATAACTGCACACGTCACACAGGTTTATTAATAACTGCACACGTCACACAGGTTTATTAATAACTGCCTAATAACTCAGTCACAGTTTATTAATAACTGCACACGTCACACAGGTTTATTAATAACTGCACACGTCACACAGGTTTATTAATAACTGCACACGTCACACAGGTTTATTAATAACTGCACACGTCACACAGGTTTATTAATAACTGACACGTCACACAGGTTTATTAATAACTGCACACGTCACACAGGTTTATTAATAACTGCACACGTCACACAGGTTTATTAATAACTGCACACGTCACACAGGTTTATTAATAACTGCACACGTCACACAGGTTTATTAATAACTGCACACGTCACACAGGTTTATTAATAACTGACACGTCACACAGGTTTATTAATAACTGCACACGTCACACAGGTTTATTAATAACTGCACACGTCACACAGGTTTATTAATAACTGACAGTCACACAGGTTTATTAATAACTGCACACAATAACTGCACACGTCACACAGGTTTATTAATAACTGCACACGTCACACAGGTTTATTAATAACTGCACACGTCACACAGGTTTATTAATAACTGCACACGTCACACAGGTTTATTAATAACTGCACACGTCACACAGGTTTATTAATAACTGCACACGTCACACAGGAACTTTGTTTTGGTGTTTCTTTGACTTTATTTTGTTGTTTTGAATGATATATGATCAGTTCATAATGTTCAGATATTGGCCATCGCAATCATTTTGACCAGCCTAAACATTTAACTTTTAAAACCTTTTGTCTTTCTAACTGTGTGTGTGTGTGTGTGTGTGTGTCTGTGT
>NW_027508806.1:0-45164 GCF_051911475.1 Siphateles boraxobius | reverse complement strand
GCACAAAAATTTGCTTTGGCAACCGCCAAAAAAATTCAATGCAGGAAAACCCCTGTTATTATGTCGAAATAAGGAGATATTATATTGAAATAACGACTTAATATCTCGAAATAACAAGATAAGTTTTCTTTTTTCTTCACCATGCGGCTTGCATAGAATACAGCCTGAATATAATTGATTCCAGACATTATGTTTGGGGGTGCTATCGGGGTGCTTTGGTCTTTCTTGGGGGTTTCTTAGGCACCTGCTAGCCCCTCCCTAGCGCCGCCCATGTCAGTTTTGTTTTTATTTATTTTCATTTTAAGTTTAGTGAATTTAACTACTTCTTTAACAGCATTATTTTGTTTTTAGATTGTATTGTTGTAATGTTTGAATGTAATGTGAGTTGACTCCTGTGATTACCCAGTGATTAGACTGCAAGATAGATAGACTGCAAGGTTACATTCACTAGGTTTGTTTTCATAACCTTCAATATGAACATTGTTTGCAGGCCAATATTGATCAGAATATATAATTAAAATTAAATACAGATTTTTTAAAATTCAAATAGAAAAAATCGCCATATAGCCCAAAAATTCTGATTTTTTTGGGGCAATTGGCTATTGCCCAACCCTACCTTATGGCATGCTTTAAATGCAGAATTTTCCATTTTTAGCTAAGCAGCAATTGGCAGTGGCTCAGTGGTTCATGTAGCTTTTCTACAAACTGGAAGGTTGGTCCATCCCCGGTTCAACCTGACCAAGTGTCGAGGTGTCCATGAGCAAGACACCTAACCCCAGCTGCTCCCAACGAGCTGGATGGAGCCTTGCATGGCTGACACCGCCGACGGTGTATGAATGAGTGAATGAATGGGTGAATGTGAGGCAATATGTAAAGTGATTTGGTGGCCATGGGTCTGTTCAAAGCGCTATCTAAATGCAGTCCATTTACCATTCAGTTCTGCATTAATAATTCAGTTTGTTTGAACCCTCCCAAATTTTTGTAGCACCAGCCGCTACTGAGCGGAGGCATATAAGGAGGAGCGTCTATCGTGTAGGACGAGAGAGGACCAGGCCTGGACTGTTTTATTTGATGTTTTGTTTTATTCTGTGTGGCGACATTCATCCGTGAGGGGCTGCCATCTTTACTTTCATTTCTGCCTCCTTCTTGCCATAACAAATAACCTTGCTACATTGGGGTTTTAATGTTCAGGAACAGTGTTTAAAATCAATTTTAACCACTCAAGTTCGTCAGCTTTAGGAAGGTCAAACAAATTAATTTTGGAAACGGGGTGGAAAGCGGCGTCTCTTTGACATAGCAACAAAACTGTCTTCTCTAATGCAGCTCAACCAGGCCTCGCACCTTTTTTTGCATATTCCATGGGCGGAAATTATTTAAATGAGTAACATTGTGACTTCATAAAGCCCAGAATAGCACGTTGTAGTCCTAACGAGTTGTTCGTTGTGGCTCTTGGAAAGTAGATTCTGTTAAATAAAATATCTTCCTTTCGAGTGGACTTCGAGCTTTGTAACCTTGCAGATCTTTTTTATGCTCAAACAGCAACATTACCCACTAACTAAAGTTGAAAAGTGAAAAAGCATAATAGGACCCCTTTATTATTGGGTAGAATGCCATACATCACTGGTTTGGGGTGTGTTTTTGTAAATGTTTTGAATGTTTTTCAAAGGCCCCCCTGTTATCCAACACAATTTTCAAAGCTCAGTTTTTAACCAAAATACAACATAAAAATATAAAATAAAAGCCCTCTTACTCTAGCATTTTTAAATAAAATAAAAGCACTTTAATATTTTCAGTATTTCTAATATTTCTCCTGTAAATATGACAAAACTTTTGCAGACTATTTTTTTATGAACAGAAACTGGGAGTATTGATATATTCAATTAATAAGTTCCAGAAGTGCCAAGATCTGTGTGTTCTTCAATAAATATGCACGCTATATGCATATATATGCAAATATGCATATGTTAATAAATAGTAACATTTAAAATCTGAATTAAATAATGTATAGCCTACATGGTTTAAGCACTGTATCCACCATAAACTCCAGCATTATCAACTAAGCAATAGGTATTTTTACATCTAATCTGCATAAGTTCTGCATTTCCAAGCATCCGCACCGTTGTCAATTCAGTTTTGGTATGTCTGTTTTTGGTTCTCTACACTATAGCATGTGATCAGAACAAAATTTCATTGATATCATCTCTAGCTCTCTTCAGTTGAGATATACTCGTAACTTCTCTGTTGAGACTCTGCGTGAGCTCAACATGGATCACCTGCAGCCACTGTCAACCTCGTGATATTTTTGGCAACACGTTCATGTTTATCTCCACTATAAATGCATATCTGCACTCTGAACAGTCCTCTTTCTATCTCTTTCAATCTCATTCTATTTCATCTGTCGCTTCTTTTCTTTTGTTGCTCATTCATTCTCTCTCTCCTTGATCCCTTTTTCTTTATATCTCTCTGTCTTGACATGCTTTAAAAACATTATAGACCAATCCTACTGTACCTTAGCAGCTGTTGCCTTCCATCAAATTATGAGACTTTATCTTTATCTAAGCTTTTGCTCTTTCCTAATGAGAGTCTATAGAGGTCATTTGTGATTGAAAAGTTTTACACAAAATTTTCCTGAATTGATAAAAAATATTGTAAATGTTCTCATTGGTGGACACAAGATAGTGATATTTTCTTCCTATCCAAATATTTCCATCCGGAATTTTAATTTAAAAATCTCCGTCCCCTTTATTATTTTAATATTTGTCTAAATAAGACCAAATATTTATGTGCAAAATAAGAGTATTATTTTATTTCAATATTATTTATTTGTATGACATTCTTGTATATTGTAAATATGACGTTTTTACATGAAAGTAGGTAAAGATTGATTTTAGTTTAATAGTTTTCAAGCTTACAAATGTGCATTTTAATGTTGCTGCTTGTAAAAATAACAAAAACCACGCTGAAGTTTTTAGATTCATTTTTAATCAAAATAACTGATTCAATCTATAATTCAGACTGTGCTTTTCAGGCTGGGTCTGTTTTGACAGGCGGGAGGGATGTCCTCACTGTAGTGTTATCCTGGCTCAGGTTTCCCTGGCAGAGATCCGTTTTGTTAAACTATATGATTGTGGAATCAAAAGGAGGAATGAGCTCAGTCAATACACATTTGACCCAGGTCCAACTTGTTGGTAGTGTTTTCTTCCTTTCTCTTTCTTCTTCCCTTCTACTTCCTTTCTCTGTCGCATTCTTCACTGTCTGTATCTCTCTCTCTCTAATTGCTCGGTCTCTCTCCCTGTCCATTGATTCTGTATTTCTCTACAGGATGCTATACATTTGCAGGGGTAGAGCTGGGTGTCTGGGCTGTTGTATGAAACAGAGGACATGAGCTAAAGCAACTCAAGAGCAGAGTGAATAAGAACAAAATGTCCCCATTGTCCCCCACCTTGTCATTTCGTTCTCCTGTCCTTTTTGCTTGTTATCCTTTTCTCTCCATCTCTTTGCCATCACTTTCTCACCTTTAGAGCCCAATTGAAAGTAAACTGTGGGAGTTCTCAGCGTTTCCCGCTCTGCCGCTCTGGCCGAGCATTAAATTCCTACTGTGGAATTTCATTAACCCACAAAGCTCATCTTCTGTCTGTCTGTCTGTCTGTTTGTCTGTCTGTCGATCCATATATATGGCTCATTACATAAGCTGAATTTGCTTGTGTCTTACATGCATCTGGGGATGTAGTCAGATAGGCTATAGTAAGAAAGTGGCACTGAGCCTGAAAATGCTGCGGCTTATTTGGCAGCATGCAATGTAAAGCACAGGAGAGAACACAGCTCTGCTCTTTGACTGTTTTCCTTATGGTGCGGCTGTGAATGAAAGCCTGCAGCTGGGATGAGCACAGGCTCTCACTATTGGGAGGGTTTTCTGCAGTCGGGTACAGCTTTTCAATGAACACAATTGCTCCTTGGAGACCTAGTGATTTAGAAGTGAATGAATATGCCATAAGAGAAGTAGTCTGGTCTTTCATCGGCTCAGTCTGTTTGATGTTACAGCAGCTCAGAGTTGTCATGACATCATCTTGATGGTCAAAATACATGCCGTTTCCCACACTTGTCTGCGAAAGGATGGATTATGAATCAGTCCAGTGCTTGTTTGTATAACTCTTAACTGGCTTTGTTTTTCAGATAATGCTGTCTCATTACATACCGATGGGATTGGATTTCAATAACTGTTGCAGATTAGATCATTGAAAAAACACCTGGAATTTGACAATAATGAGAGGGGCACTGAGTAATATGGGAAAAGAAAAGAAAACCAGACATTATTATGCATAAGTTCGCCATTGACAAATATCCAACTGGTTTTTAAAGGCATGTTGTAAATATGTGTAATCTTACCTTGAACAAACACTTGGGAATTGAATTCCTTGAAGTTTCACCTTGTGGGGTGTGAGTTTTCAACATTTCCCTCCTAAAAGCACATAGACTAATAAAAGGCATTGAGATGGCATTCGCAACAAGCTCCATGCTGTCAGAATGACTGGAAGCCAGCCAGATCAGGAACTAGATCATGAGAGTGTAAGAATGAGATGGCAAAACGGAGCGGGAAGCTACAAATGAAAAAAAAAAAAAATAGAGCATGCAATGGTGAAGGTGAGGTATAATGACTTTGGCTAAAGGCCAGCAGTCTTATTTGGAGATTCGGAGACACCAAAAAGCTTTTTGTTGGTCCTGTTCACTTCCTCTTGTGTGTAATTTGTTATTTTTTATGACACCAGCTGACATCAAAATGAAAGAGTTTGCCTTAAACAAATCCAACGCTCTGTCTGTTTCTTATTGACCTGTTTTAAAATATGATGGTACCAGTATGGTGTTTTGATGACAACACTACATTTTCTGTGTCGTACTATGAAGATAATAAATAGAAGGTAAAATCGTTAATGAGAGTCGTATGAGTGTGCTTTGAAGGATCAATAATCATTTGTGGTTTTGTTTTCTGTGCATCTGTGCAAAGGGGCTATAATCAACCTCTTTCTCTTTTTTTATATGTATCCCATCCATCCATCTCATGCTCTTTCCTTAATGGGCTCAGAGAGTCTGTACCGTGTAAGGAGGCAGAAATGTGTCCCTCAGACTAGCATTGATGGAGAGGAAGCTGAGGTAAGATTGTCCTTTTTAAATATTCAGTATTCCACTGATTTCTTTTCTATAATATTGTGCTGTGACTTTTCCATGTCCTTTGTCCACCAGAAGAAATGTCAAACACATCTGCTGGTGCTGGTGGTTCACGGGGGGAACATACTGGACACGGTGGGCGGAGAGCCAGGTGCAAAGACTGCAGATGTAAACACCTTGTCCTCAGTTTTGGAGAAAGTATCTCAAGCTCATTTCCAAGCTGCAGCTCAGCATGTCGTCATCAAGTTGGTGCCGTGCCCAGCTATATGCGCAGAGGCCTTCTGCCTTGTGTCCAAGTAAGCAGCTATTACTGAAAGCAATTTTAAATGACCATGTTTTTTGGGGAAATATGCCATGGTATTCTTTGAAGTAAATACCATTGTGTTTATAGGCTATCATCTATTACCATTACGGTTTCCTTTCAACGGTACTGTTTTGTAACTGGTTGGACTGCCTTCCTTTTCTGGTATGGAGGGTTTTGATCCGTTGCGCAAATACACTATGAAATGAGATCCCACATACATACAAGTCATGGGAACAGCCTTAGGTGAAACTGGCCGAATGCACAAAACTAATTTTATGGTAAAATGCTGACAGATTCATATACCAACAGTATATATATGTGTGTGTGTATATACCTGTATATATATATATATATATATATATATATATATATATATATATCATTTATATATATATAATTTATATTTATTTTACTTATTATTTGATAAATTACAAATAAATCGCTTGGAAATTATTTAAATAGAAACAGACTTATACTTAAGATGGCAACTTCACATAATTCACATTAATCCCATTTCAGTATTTCACAAATAAAGAAATTGTTGAAAAATATGAATACAAAGAAAGTAAACTGTAACCAACAGGGCACTATGTAGTCTGGTGCACTGGAATCATATTTTTTCAAATAAAGGCAAGGTAAATCTAACTTCTCTTACTCTTACTTCAAAATAACACAAATATGACATTGAACAACTATATATAGCTCAGCATAGTTTGAAATCAAGAAGTTAAAGTTTGTCGATCGTTCGTCTCCAGTAAAGGTTTGTGAAATTAAATGTTTAACAGATTTGTTTACTTCATTTATTTGACATTCCATTACCCGACAAAGCTGATTGAACATGTTAAAAGCATTGCTGAACTTTATTGAAAACAAGCACTGACTAACACTGTCAGATGCCGAACAAGCTGATCCAATAAAACTCGACGAAGTGTCTGTTGCTGTTGGTCGCTGTCTGTCGGTGCAGTGTGAATTGGCCTTAAAAGTCGAACACGCTATCGAAATAAATGTCCCTCTTCCGACAAATTGATTAAACAGAAAAACTGTTTTTTTGGCACCGGTGCTACTGCTCTCAAATGTTAGTCTGGAGCCCTGCCATTGCCCCCCTGGTGCAGAGAGACTATACCGATCAAACATTTGAAGTTGTTAATATTGTTTTTGCCATCATCTCAGCCTGTTTCCCTTTTTCCTAAAAGACTTTTACGTTGAAGTGTTTTATGTCCCCACTGGTCCTGTGTTCATTTCCTGTTTGTCTTCTGCCTTGCTTGTTTCCATAGTAACCCTGATTAGGTCCTGATTGTTTCCCAGGTGTGTCTTGTTTGCTCATCACCCCTTGTCCATTTATACCCCAGTGCTTCTCTTGTTCTTTGAATTGCCTTGCCTATACGCGTGATTTTTTTTCCCCAAACCACTTCAGTGGAAATCCCGCCCTGCAGCCGATTCTAAAGTTTTCATTGGTCATGTCAATCACTGTACTCATTGTCTACACCAAACACTGATCCCTAAACCTACCCCTCACTGTAACCTAAACCAATGAAATCGGCTGCAGGGCGGGATTTCCGCTGAAGTAGTTTGGGGGAAAAAATCACGATGCCTATACATGGTTTTATTGTGTGCGTTTGTTGTAGCGTCACATTCACATCTTTTTGATTGAGTTATTTCAGTTGTCCTGTTTCAATAAATTTTTATTGCACTTGGATCCAACGCCTAACAGCAGCCACGTTCCAGATTTAATTTTTTGAAAAGGAGAATCTTATGCTTACCAAGGCTGCATTTACAGTAAAAATGTTAATATAGCAAATTACAATTTAAAATAACTGCTCCATTCTTCAGTGTCACATGATCCCTCAGAAATCATTCTAAAATGCTGATTTGGTGCTCAAGAAACATTATTTATTATAATCATTGTTAAAAAATAGTAGTGCTGCTTAAAGTGGATGTCTAATGCTATTTCATGCATTCTGACTTATTTGCACTGTTAAAGAGTTGGCTTCTCATGCTAAACATGGCCAAAGTATGACAGTATTTCTGTGCCAAATACACTCCAAGAAAAGGTGCTAACACCAATTCTCGCCCAGGACAACTGGAAGCTGCTAGGGACTGGAAGATGCTGGCTGATCTTGATCAACGGCTTATTTTTCCACCTGAGATTGCCACCACTAACCTACGACCAGATATTGTTTTGTTGTCTGGATCAGCACGCATTGTTCAACTGATAGAGTTAACAGTGCCATGGGAGGATGCGGTAGATGAGGCATATGAGAGGAAGAAACTGCGGTATGCTCATCTGGCCACTGAAGCAGAACAGCGAGGATGGAGAGTCCAGGTTTATCCAGTGGAAGTGGGTTGTCGAGGTTTTATGGCACACTCTACAACCCGGTTCCTTAGAGACGTCGGATTCAGTGGCAAAGAGTTGCGTCGCACAGTAAAGAACTTATCTGAAGCAGCAGAAATGAGCAGCAACTGGCTGTGGTTGAGACGGAAAGATTCTAGCTGGCTGTGTACAGGCCGCCATGATACGGTTTCATAGATTTCTTTAAAACTTGAAGAGTCTGTTGGTTTATTTGTATAGGTTGTATAGTATTTACAGTCATTACGTTCCTGTGTATATTGCGTGAATGACGGGTGGTTGGGCAAATATAGTGTTTTGCGGTAGGTGGTATGCCATACGGAACCGTTGCCACTGAAACTGCATATTAACGCACCAGTGGGGCTCGACAGCCTTAGTCAAACGGGTTGGCGCGTATGGTTGGGTTGCGGAGAGATTGTGAGATTGTGGTTAGGTCTCAGCAGCAAGAGGGAAGTAGAGGTCAGTAAGCTGGGCTGAGTTGAGTGGGGGACGGAGGGGGGTGACTCTGGGACACCAGAGTCACTGTCAAGCCCTCTTGAGGTGTCGTGGGCTAGTCGACGAAACACTGAGGACGGTAGGTGCCCACTTGAAGACCCTAGAGATGTTCCCTCCGCTCAATCCAGAGGGTTGTTATGGGGGGACCGCACTGTGGTTGCAGCCGTTGTGTGTGCTGACGCGCAATACACTGCAGCTATTAACACCAGACAGAAGGAGATTCACGTCACCAGATGGAAAGAAGCGTAAATGGATGGAGAAGCATAGGTTACTGTAAAGCTACGTCTTAGTTGGTGTTTATCTTGGCGAAAGCCGAGTACAAATCAGCATGAAGTTTTGACACCTACTCTCGTGAAATGGAAATCTTCAAGATTCGTATAAGTTTCAGAAAGTTTTTTTCGAGTATGGCCCTGTGTGACGTCCTAAAGGGTGGAATTCCTTGTATGGATTCCTTCCTATGTAAGAGCGTGCGCACACATCAACCAAAGCGAAAGCAAGAGCGAGCCCATCAACGTGCAAGTTCAGGTTACGGAAGCCGTCTGCAGTTCTGCACGGCACCCCACCAGGAGCTCGACTGTTTTCGGAAAAACTCGGTACAGCTTATCTGTCTTTTATAAATCTAATAAAACTAAAGACTCTTCAGAGATATGAAGGATGGAATACTACTCTATAGGTACTCAAGATTAACATGAGATTGGCAGTAACTGCGTGTGTTATGTCCCCTTTAATATATTTGTGTTTACTGTGATACATATTTTCCAGGATTCCTCTATGAATAGAAAGTTCAAAAGAACAGCATTTGTTTGACATATTATAAATGTATTTACTGTCACATTTGATCAATTTATTCCATCCTTGTTAAATAAAAGTATAAATTCTTTCCAAAATTGTGAAGAGTTTATTGCAATGTAAATTCACCAACCTTGCGGCCACTGCTCTTATTAATTGTTAATTTTCACTCTGAAAATTCCAGAAGGGATTGCAGTATTTTAAATTATAAAGTTTATATTTTACTTTCAAATTTCCCTCTGAAAAGTCCTGAAAACAATTCCCTAGGTTAGGGAGAATTCATAATAATTCATATTAATTTGCATTGCCTTTTGCTCAGCATCTGTTCATCTCATGCAGGTAGAACAAGAGTTCAAATAAGATACAAAGCTTAGGCTTAGCATGATTTGTTTGCTTGACGGGACATAAGACTTTTTTTGTCGGTCCTCTTTGCCGCTGTTCATTTATAAGGGATGAAGCGAATAAGAATTAGAAGACAGCCCCAAGTAAGCATAAAACGCTAATACTTTCTGTGAGAATCAGCCTTTAAAATGAACAGAGTCCCTTTAAGCCGTGAAAGTGGATCCATCGCTTCAAGGGCTCAGTGGCTCAGGGCCCTTCTGAGTTATTTCTTCTATAGCTTTAGGTCTTTATTGTCGGTTTGTTCTGTCTTTGTCATCACTGGGGTGAAGCAATGAAAATGGAGGAGCTCCATAGAGTTGGAACAAACAGAGCAGAAGAGGATCTTTGATCACATGATCACAATCTCTGCCTGCTCCCATGGCGCACATAGTCTAATAAAAAAATGTCAATCACTGGGGTACCGTGGAGATTAACATGATAAACCCTGTTCATGAGTGACATACAAACTGCATTTGCTCTTTTGCTTGTGATTTTATGGTTCAGTGCTGGAGCTGCAGTGAGTATTAACCAACCTGAGCAAAGGACAAATGGATAGATGCAGAAACCATGACCAGTTTTATGCCTATCTGTCTGCATTTGTCCAGTACTGAGACAGGGGATATAATAAAAGTGATATAATAAAGAACAACAGCCTGCAGGGAGAAACAGTAGTAATTGTTGCAGGTCACAATCGTGCTCCCTGGATACAGAGTACACATAAACACACTTATACACATGCTTCAGAATCATACAATAGGGTTTTCTTTTCATCAGCACGACTTCCTTTTTCCTTCCCACATGGTTAATGAAGGCATTAGGCGGTCAGTTTACGCCGTTACTTAGCCCGAGATCAGCAAAAACAACATCAGTAGGCTCTGGTGCTCCAGGAAGAGACATGTGGCTGATTTTATCTCCTGCTGGGTCTTGCCTGTTGGACAGCAGCAGCGAGGACTAAACAATGGGGTGAATCTAACGAAACCTGTCGAAACCTGTTTTACAGTTTTTTTTACAGTTTGACATTATTCTTGCAGTTTGGGAATTATACACAGACATCTAATCTATTTGATCTCCTGGTTTTGTGTATTAATCTTCTTTTTTTTATAATATTTGAAAACATATTGGTGCTTGATGGTTTGCCCATATGAAAGTATATTTATTTAATAATTTGTCTCTACTTGTTGCACTCCACTTTGTGACTTCCAACTTTTCTTTTTTTCTGTGAATTTTTTTAATCATATTTTCATTATTGATTATTATTGATTTTATAAATTTGTTGTTTCAGCCCTAATTTATACTCTATAGCAGTATTTTGTACAGTTTTTCCCATTTCATTTATTTCTAAAAGTCATTATAATATAGTTATTGTTTTACAGTAATGAATTTAAAAAAATCCTGTATTGTAGTCAAGATAATCTACTGAGAATCACCATTCAGAATATTGAGAATTGCACAGGAACACTAAAGTAAAACATTTTGGTGATAATTAGAGATAAATCGTGTGAAAAACATAATGGTCTAAAAATCCTAAAAATTGTCCTAAAAATCTATATTTTATAAATTATTTTTAAAAATACATTTGTATAAATTGACATTAAAAAATGCATATTTTTAATATGTCTTTCTTTTTGGTATTAGGGTGAAATATGACCGTGGCATGTTTTTGTGAGAAGCACCCAGTCAAGGCTCACTGTTTTCTCCCCATTGACAGACAGTCCAGACCTTAACGGCTCACTGTCATGTTTAGAGCCCTTTTTATAACGCACACATCGTCTGTCAGTAGAGCTGCCATTGTATGTCCTCAGTTCCTCTGTTTAAGAGCTTTGGGAATTTTCCCGCCAAGCCATCATGGCTGATAACGAGTTCCCTCTCCTAATGAGGTGTGCATACAGATTCAGCTTTAGTGTGTGTGTGTGTGTGTGTGTGTGTGTGTGTGTGTGTGTGTGTGTGTGTGTGTGTGTGTGTGTGTGTGTGTGTGTGTGTGTGTGTGTGTGTGTGTGTGTGTGTGTGTGTGTGTGTGTGTGTGTGTGTGTGTGTGTGTGTGTGTGTGAAGCAGCGTCTTGCACACAGAAAACACTCAAACATGCATTAGCAAAGGAGGGGCGGAATGTTATGGAGCTTTGTGTTTGCCATCTCCACACTGGATTTCCAATTAGCAACTCTGGTAAAAAAGCTTCCACATTGATTTTCTCTCACCAAAGCACAGTGTGCAAGTCAATTCAATACGTGATTCCTCGAGTAAAACAATTTGGGTTTCTGTCACAGCTCAGTTAGGAAGGAAGTGTACACTGATTCGTCTCTCGAGGACAGCACCACCTGAGCGTTGATGGTGAAAGTCTGCTCCGAATTCCTAATCTGATTTGGGTTACAACTTGTAACTCTTCGTTAGCCTTAGGCCTGAATCTTGGCCACTTTAAACATTTTATTATAGGTCCATTTTATTATCTGTTGCTCGATTTTTGAACGGTCTGTGCATTAGTGGTGGAGATTTGATTGGCTTTTACCTGGTTGCATAAGTAGGTGGAGACAAGTGACTGTCAGTGATCAACTGATTCATTCAAAGATGCTGATTCATACAGGCACGAGTGAGTCTTTGAATTATTCACTCAACTGATTAGTTCAAAAACTTTGATTTGTTTATCAACAAGTGATTCATTGAATCATTCACTCAACCAGTTTGTTGTAACATACTGATTCATTCAGTAATGAGTGAGTCATTCGCTCAACAGATTAATTTATGTATGAGTGAACTATTTAAATATTTAGTTAAATTAAATTGTTTGTAAAAAACAAAAGCTGATTAATTCAGGAACAAGTTATTGAATTATTCACTCAAACGATTCGTTTAAAAACACAGATTCATTCAGAACACCATTACGGTGTGTTGCTTGAAGACGTGTGACATTTTTGCTGTGCATGCTGTGCATTTGTTTGGAACTATTTTCATTGGCAGAGCAAGAACAGACAAAGTAACTGCCAATAATTTGTCTAAAATGTAAGTAACTATATTTACTTTATTGCATAAAATCTGCATCACAAAGCAGGCATTGTTGTTGGTATTGCTTATTAACTTTAGTTTACTGGTAGGACAGTATTTTACAAATTTAAAGCTATTTTTGTTAACTAATGGATTTGTTTGTGGCCGATGCATCTTGTTAGGTCCCTAACATCATGGAAAGGAAGAGGAAATATTTACCATTTAACAGTCTTATGTTGCTTGAGAGATAGAAAGACGTAGCTTTGAGATGCAGATCTTTTATCTGAGCCCTAATGGTCGGAAGAGAGATCCCATTAATGAGAGCTAATGCTTTATAAACATAAATGAGACGTATGACTCCCCTGCAAATTAGATCTTCAGATGACTTTCTTACATGCAGCAGTGTTTGTGAATGTCCGGTCAGATTTCAGCTCCCACTTGTGCATTAGCAAAATGTTTTTTGGCACTCTAAAGGTGGGTTATTGATCAAAACTCCTTCCTCTCACCCTCCTCAGCTGGAGCTGGGTTATTTTGAGACCCAGAAGCCATCGCCTGTGGAGCAGGCTAGCAGGGAGTACAGGGGTCTTCATTTGTTCTGAGTAGGCTTGGAAGGTTTTGTCTTTGAAAGAAAAGGGGTCACTTCCCCTGTGTCAGTTTTACCAACATCGTTAATGAAGGCAGTAGGATTAGTATGCTAGGATTAGTAAGATGTTAGATCGATGGATTGGTAAATGCATGTGTTATTGATTAATGCTTGATATTCATAACAGATAGTTAAATATGTTAATGACTGATTTTATTTGGTAGATTTAAAATGTTGAACTACACTACCATTCAAAAATTATTTTGTAAGATTTATTTGTTTTTGTTTTTTTAAAGAAATGTCTTATGCTCAACAAAGCTGTATTTATAAAAACAGTAAAACATATTTTCTATTTTAATATTTTTTAAATGTATATTTATTTATTTATTCCTGGGATGGCACAGCTGATTTTTTTAGCAGCCATTAATTCAATCTTCATCCTTCAGAAATCTAAAATGCTGATTTGGTTTGGAAACATTTCTTATTATCAACGTTGAAAAAAAAAGTGCTGATAAATATTTTGGTGAAAACCGAGATAAAATTTTTGTTATTTTGGATTTGAATAGTAAGTTCAAAAGAACAGAAGATTGTTTTGTAACATTAAAGATGTCTTTACTGTAACTTTTCATCAATTTAATGCATCCTTGTTGAATAAAAATATAAATTTCTTTAATTACTTTAAAGTCAATTGCTTTGACTTTTGACATCTATAGGCCTTTGCTTTTTTTACTAGTCTGAGCTGGTCATTATCTCATCTGAGTTGGTTATTAGCTCGCCTGAGATAGTTGTTAGCTGGTAGACATCTTGGACAAACAACAAACCAGCTTCAAGCTGATCTCACTACTGTAACTTAATGTGGTCAGGCTGTTTTTTGTAACATAGTAGATGGTTATTCAGCTAATGTCCAACTTGTACCAAATTATGACCAGCTTGGATTAGCTAATGTCCAGTTTAGGCCGACTAGAATCTGGTTACCATGTTAAGATGGATTTTTCAAATTGCCGTCATTAAACTTGCTGATGTAGTGTATATATTAATATTAATAATATAATATATATTAGTGTATATAAAATATATATTTTTAAATCCACAATTGGTAGTAACAAGCTAACATGTTATTTTGTGTACAAGAGTTTAGTATTCACAGCTTAAGGGAGGAAAACTGGATCGTCTAATCAATATTTTATAACAAACAGCAAAGGTCATTGCTTACTCTCTTTCTTGGTCTCTCTGAATTTATATCCCTCTTCCTAACATTTTTTTTTTGTGGTGAGATTTTTTTTGTTGACAAGTTCCCTCAGGTAAAGAGTGTAGGCGACTCAAAGATAAAGACATTTTTGACAGAAAACAGTTCTTAAGATGCTATGGACATGAATAACACCTCAAATCATTCAGCTTACTGAGAGGAGGTGTGCTATTACTTTTCAAAGCAATCTGACTTTAAATTCTCACCTAGCGAAGAAGGGAACTGAGTTTCGCCTGGGCTTAATGGGCTCTTTTGACTGAAGTAACCACCTAGAACACTAGTATCCACCTAGCACACCCTAGCAACAATAACGGCATTTTGAAACTGCTCAGAATACATTAGCAACCGCATAACTAACACTCACAGCACAAAAAATATTTGAACAAATATTCCTGTATCATGTTAGTTTAGCCTAGGCCTAGTGTTTTCTTTATATTACATTTTGTAACATACTTTGTTTTTACAGTTTGTTGTTAATCTGTCTAACTATAGCCATTTGAATTTGTTACATCCATTTGTGATGGACAGCAGACAAAGCTACACTTGAGAGCTACCTATTGAGGGTAAACACTAAAAAGTATCAGAAAGCACAGTCATTACCCTTAAAAATTATGACAGGTTGTTAGACTTCATTACCCAGCCTGGCTTATTCATATTAGTGAGGTAAAACAGCACCTCAGCAACAATGCCAGCTGCTAGCATGCGCCAAATATTAATTACAGACTGTGTAAATAAATAATAAATTCGGTTAGGGGGCATACTGAGTGGTTTGGAGATGCTCCTCTCCTGCTGTGGAGCGCGTCTAATAGGGCTGGCCCCTGGTCTGCAGGCTTGTTACTGTAATGACTGTGTCCTTCTCCAGCTAGGAGAGTTCATGTAAACATGACAGGAACTACTGTTCACACTGGGTCATAGCGCATTAGCCTAGCCTTGTAAGGAGTCAGGGTAAAGATCATTGGCCAGAGCACAGTTTGGAGGAAATTTTTGCATGTTATCAGAAAAATACTACAAGGGATGATAGCAGTAGATCATAAGAGAGGGAGACTAAGGAGAAGCAGACTTTCTCTGTAAATGGACCTGCTTTTGTGGAACATTGGGCAATGTCACCGAAGACTGATTACAATGAGCTTATGGGTTATCATTATAATCAGAGAAGTGACTCCTCTGTCTTCCTTCAGCTACATAATTTCCCCCAGACAACAGGATTATAAAAGGAGCTTGACTACTATTTCAGGTCTCCAGCAGACAGATCCATTTGGGACTTGTTCATTTCCACTTGGAGGCATCACCTTCAACAATCATTTATCACAAGTAGCCTGTGCCACACTTTCCCAAGCAACAGCCTATCAAAACTAACTTTGTTAGTTTTACTTTGTTAACTAGTGGATTTGTTTGTGGCCGATGCATCTTGTTAGGTCCCTAACATCATGGAAAGGAAGAGGAAATATTTACCATTTAACAGTCTTATGTTGCTTGAGAGATAGAAAGACGTAGCTTTGAGATGCAGATCTTTTATCTGAACCCTAATGGTCGGAAGAGAGATCCCATTAATGGGAGCTAATGCTTTATAAACATAAATGAGACAGCCTATCAAAACTACACACTTGGGAAGTTTCAAATCTTCTCTCTGCACATCACTGCTATTTTGTCGTCAGGGTTTTGCACCATTCAGATTAGAATTGAGAATGCATGTTAAATTTCATATTATAGTACTTGAATGTAAATATAATTTGAATTGAGGTAGCAAACAGAATCCAGAAATGCAATTCGAATTTGAATTAAAAGCTTTAAAATTCTAACTATAATTCTTTTAAACTAAGGGCAGTTTTTCAAACCAGATAAAGCCATATTTGCAAGTTTTTACCTCTTAGACCACTGATTGTTTTTTCTCCTCAAACAGGCACAGGTATTTTGGAGCTCTTGCCCCAGTACTGCTGTGTCTCTCTGTCAGAGCCTTCGGGTCACTAATCACTTTGCTTGATCAATTGCTCTGGGGTTAGCACAGCTGTTCAAGGTGACAACGTTGGGCCAGGGCGATCTTTCACTTTTCTCTTTTTTTATGCTGTTGGCTCATTCAGACTCATGCAGTGCAGCATGATAAAGCACCTCGGCTTGCTCAGTGGTACTTGGACAAGCTCTGTAATTCCTCTTGTCGGGTTGCATCATCGTCATCTCTCTGATCTGAGTCATGCTTTTAATCATCTGTGCTGAAAAATCCAACTTTTTGGCGGTTAGCGGTATATTGGAACATGGTAATCTGTTTATAGTTGGTCTGAGCAGGTCATAGCTGGTCTAAGATGGTCATTAGTTGGTCTATAAGGTGATCATTAGCTAGTCAAAGCAGTTCATTAGGTAGTCAAAACTGGTCATCAGCTGATCTAAGATGGTCATTAGCTAGTTCAAGCTGCTCATTATCTGGTACAACTGTTCATGAGCTGGTCTAAGTTAGTCATTAGCTGGCCAAAGCTGGTAATTAGGTAGTATGAGCTATTCCAGCTTGTCTAAAATGGTCATTAGCTAGTCAAAACTGGTCATCAACTAGTCTGAGCTGGTCATTATCTCATCTGAGTTGGTTATTAGCTCGCCTGAGATAGTTGTTAGCTGGTAGACATCTTGGACAAACAACAAACCAGCTTCAAGCTGACCTTACTACTGTAACTTAATGTGGTCAGGCTGTTTTTTGTAACATAGTAGATGGTTATTCAGCTAATGTCCAACTTGTACCAAATTATGACCAGCTTGGATTAGCTAATGTCCAGTTTAGACCGACTAGAATCTGGCTACCATGTTAAGATGGATTTTTCAAATTGCCGTCATTAAACTTGCTGATGTAGTGTTTTTGGAACTAAATCTTTTAAAGTTCGGTAAGGTAGCAAAACAAAAATGTTTTGTGTCAGTTGCTTTGTCACGGGGCCATCAGTATGGACTCTTACATGCTTTTCTCTTCCACAGTCTGAACCCTTATAGCTACGATGAGAGTTGCGTGTCTAGCAGTGTAGACCATCTACCTCTGGCCGCTTTACCGCTACTCGCCATAGCTGCTCCACACTACCAAGATGCCGTCGCGACCGTGATTTCCCGGGCCAACCAGGTGTACCACAGCTTTCTGCAGTCTCCAGAGGGACAGGGGTTCACAGGGCAGGTGAGTTCAGGAGCGCCCAACTATATTAAGTTGCTTATTAGCCATGGGCAAAAGGTCCATGCATAAAGCATCGCTCACACAGAAGTCCCTTTCAAACCAAGCAGCTTTCTGTTGGTCAATGTGGCAAATTTGTGTGATAAATTGAACATGAGTGAAACATGCATGAGTGAAAACTTTTTCATCCTCTTGCAAAATTCCTGATTTCAACTTATTATCAGAATTGTGTTTAACAGTTTAACAACTACTCTCTCAAAATTCTTAATTGTTTGTATATGCATATTTTGCTATAAGCTTAAAATATATTGTTTCTATTGATATTATCAACAATTTTAAATTAATAATTTTTATTTCTTCATTGTTTTTAATTTGATTGGCTTTCACAATGTTTCATGGGATTGTAGTTCTTTCCCTCATTAAACCTGTTATTGTACCTTTGTGATTTTGTTGATTTTCCAACATATTTTTGCTTCAAATCAAAGTCTCTAAAGTTGTGATTTACCTTGTAGCTGGTTGGTTAAGTTCATGGCTTATAATATTTTTAAAAAAATCCCTATAGGAAAAATAAATGTAAATAATACTTCTGGAACCAACACCACAAAAAAAAAGTGGGCAGGCAATGGCAAAAGTGACTGCATATGATCGCATTCAACCCACAAACCATTTTTGACTGTTTTTGACAGTCCATGACAATCGAGATTGGGCCACACAGGCAGATGAAAGCAGTCCCAGATCAGTATTAGGAAGGCAAATGCTGTCTGGAGCAGCAGTGGGAAGGGTGTGTGGGTCTGTGGCGGGGATAGTGACTCATCAGTGATGAGTCATTCAAAACAGACAAAAAGGAGGGGGTCTTTCCACTCATCTTACTCCATAATCTTACATGGTTAATACAATAACACACTCCTGTCAATTTAGGAGGCAAAATAATCTCCTAAAGTGGTGACCACAGTTTATGAGCTGTGTGTCAAGTGTTGACTCTCTAGGGAGCCGGACTATTCAAATAGCATATCAGCCCTCATGTTTTGCAGAAAAATTGGTGTGCTTTTTGACATAGCCATAGCCGTGTAGTTCATTTACAGTGTGGCGCAGACTCGTCTGTTGCTGACACTGATAATTAGACCTGTGGATTTGTTTGTTTTTGGAGCATCTATACATTATTTGTGCTCATCAACATCAAATAGGAAAGCGCTAGAGTTGCCGCTGTGTTATTTCTGTGCAATTAATTAAACGTGTTATTTACCGTCAGGCTGCACTGTAGATTGAGCTGTCATTATGCAATCCTGAGATTTGCCTGACGGTGTTGATTGTGTGTGTTTGTTTTGTACAGGTGTGTTTGTTGGGTGACTGTGTGGGAGGTGTGCTGTGTTTCGACGCTCTCTGTTTCAGCAACAGCCCACGACACAGCAGCCGACATAACAGCACAGAGAGCTTAAAGGTATGTTCTTAAACACTGAAACGTTCCGTTTTTAAACACATCTGTAACTTCATTCGTTCTTTTCTTTCTTGTGTTGTGGTTCTAGTAAAGAATCACTTTTAGTGGGAATGCACTGTTGACACACACACACACACACACACACACACACACACACACACACACACACACACACACACACACACACACATATATATAATAGTGCATACTCAATGAAATGTCCAGTATCGGATACCGATAACATACAAATCTGATATACTGATATATTTAAAATTGAAATACCTTAAAATTGAGATCTCTTAGATTGCTATGAGATGTTATTGGAGAATAAATTTAGGCATTTGCTTAAAGGGTTAATTCACAAAAAAATGAAAATTCTGTCAGTAATTACTCACCCTCATGTTGTTCCAACCCAATAAGACTTTCGTTCATCTTCGGAACACAAATTAAGATATTTTTGATAAATCTGAGAGCGGACTCATTCTTTCATAGGCTGCAAGGTAATTTCATCTGGCAGCCCAGAAAAGTTAGTAAAGACATTGTTAAAATAGTCCAAGTGACTACAGTGGCTCAACCTTAAGTTTATCAAGCGACGAGAATACTTTTTGTGATTTGTCATCTTCTCAGTTCTCGGGCATGTGTCGTGGTGCTCTTGTGAACTCACGTCAGAGGCCCACACAGAAGAATATGAATAATTCTTAGTAGTAAAGTCGTTATTTTTGTTTGTTTTTTGTTTCGCAAAAAGTATTTTTGTGCAAAGGTTGAGCCAATGTAGTCACTTGGACTATTTTAACAGTGTCTTTACTAACTTCAGATCAAAATCTATGAAGCCTATGAAGGAGTGAGTCAGCTTTCAGATTTCATCAAAATATCTTAATTTGTGTTCCGAAGATGAACGAAGGTCTTACGGAGTTGGAACAACACGAGGGCAAGTAATTACTGACAGAATTTTCATTTTTGGGTGAACTATCCCTTTAAGTCTTCTGCTTCTCTGTTTTTCCCCTTGTTAGTATCACATTTTTAAGGTTGTAGATGAGATCTCAACAATGTTGCAAACTTTGCTCAGATATGCCAAGATGTCAAAGCCTGAATATTTAATATCTCAGTATCCAAAATGTTTTATTAAAATTCATAGCAAAATAATCTGAGCTATTCTATCCACATTTATTTTATAGCTTTAACTCTGAATGTCGACAGTTGTCTCATCAGTGTCTATTTCTATCTCTGAACGCTATGAGACAAAGTCGATGAAACATCACCAAGAGCTCAATTTAGTCCTCTGAGCTATGAAGGAGCAACTTCTGAGTAAATTCCTGTGGGTTTTTCAATCACATTTCTGTGATCTTCAGGGAGCACAGAACATCTGTCACACCAAGCAGACTTCATTTGACACTCTACTTACGAAGCACTCGCTTATATTATTTTCACAATTATATAAACAATGACTCTATTCAACCTGCTGTCTAACTTTTTCCACAAACTCAGGATAACCCTGAGGTCAGTCCGAGCCTGAGCTCCAGCAAACGTCTAAGCAGGAGCAACATCGACCTATCTGCCCCCATTGAGACCTGCAACAGGAAAACTCCATTCAGCCGCAAACAGAGCGACTCGTATGATGGAGACTCTTCTGGCAGCCAGCACCACTCATTCCTCAGCAGGTACAGCATACAAGAACAGAGACCAAATGCTGTTTTATCATGATGTAAGTGAGTGTTTCTATTGCATTATTTTCTCCATGCAGAGACAATCCCTGAAGAGGCATTTTCATCATTGCTCTTGTTTTTTTGAGTAGTCTGACATGTTAATATTGGTTTAACCAATAGCGTGAGTTTCAGGTGGGACTATTTTTTTGTTCAAACAATGGCAGAAGACAAGTAAACTGGCATTATTTTTTAAAAATCTTTTTGGAGCAGATCAGCATCCTTAGTCATTCTGTATTTTTTGGATTATCAATGAATGTACTTCTCTTCTGGTAAGAAGAAACGAGAACAAGATTACCCAGATGTGTCCCCCTAGCCAAGCCATCCATAAATCTGTCACTCTTTTTCCCATTTCTGTTTATCAATATTGGCTGCTCGATGGCATGTTGCGCGCTGCAGTGCTATTAATAGTCACAGCTGCAGTCAGTGTGCAAGTACTGTATGAGAGAATGAGGCGCAGACCATACGATGCCTTTTCAATGGAAGTTGCTCAATGCCACGGCGGCAAAGGTCCAAACAGCCAACTGTTTATCTTCTAAATTATCCTATTTAGGGTATTGATGTGTCAAGAGAGAATTCTCAGCACTGTTGTTGTCACAAACCTTCAGCGCAGCTATTTTATTAAAATAGTTACTAAAACGGAACCTTCCGTGTTTTTACCCTCAATTAGAGATGGCAATTTGTTATGTCATTGTGCATAAAATGACATATCAAATAAAGTAGTCTACTTGTGCAGATTTGAGGTAGGGTTAAGCTGTGTCATGTCGAGGGGTAAATTAAGTCACTGAAGAATAAATTAAGAAAAAATAAAATTTAAACACAAATAAGAATAAATACATTCTTTTAAAAAAGCTCTTTGCAATTTCCCAAAATCTTGAATCCTATAAGCCAGTCAGGAAAATGTAATATTGTATAATATTATAATATAAAATTATAATCAATATATTTATTTTAAAAGTTGTGAAACATTTTTTTAAACTAATTATTTACAGTATTTATGTATGTATCTATTAATGATGATATTATACCATTATCCTGAATATTTTAATGTTGTTAAACAATTTTCAACATATTTTGCATATATATTGTAATTTTTATTAAACTTCAGTTTTTTTAAATATTCAAAATGCAATATTTTATATTATGTATTATACTGTAATAATCAGTATATTTTATTGTAGTGATATTTTCAACATGTTTTTTACTTAATATTTTTTTATTTAATATATGTTTTTTTTTTTTTTTACTGGATGCAAAGATTTCTATCACTATTAGTTAATCAACATGCACAACTTATTTGGAAGCATCTGGCACACTTTTCCCCACAGGTGTCATTTTGGGAAAAGTGCTTCATTTGATAATTCATGCTTAATCTTTTGTCAAATGTGACATGATATATGTGCAACCTATTTTTGGATATTTATATGTATGTTTAAATATTTTGATAAATTTGCTGTAAGTTCAAACTAATTTTAAAATGCCATCTAGAAAATACATATTGATATGCAAAAATAAACAAAATAAGTAGGGATTTCATTTTACAAAAAAAATGCTTGCTTTAGGGCACCATGGTGCTGGTTGGTCCAGTGATTGATATTGATGATTGATCTAGCGACCTTCTCATTGCCAGCCCTTGCATTGCAATTTAACTTGCCATAGTTTTTTATATCTTGGGCTTTGTGCAGTCACTATAGAGCCGCTTAGAGAAATGCCGGACAAAAGCACTGACTCTCATCCAGGACTGATAGCGCTGGACCTGAGGGAGACTTATCACTTAGCTCATCCATACCCCTCAGCTCTACTACATTTCACTCCCAATCATCTGTCCCCGGGGCCCTGTACACCCCATCCTTTTCACACTCAGTCTTAGGTGAGATAGCCAGTCAGAGTTTTTAAGAGCTTTTCTGTCATCACTTGTAGAGTGATGATAATAAAGACAAACAATGTGCAAAAAGAGTGGAGATTTTAAAGGCAGTGAGGAAATACTTGTTGATGGTCTAACAGAAAGATTTTTGCTGTAATCCATATTTGCTGGAATCCATTTATTTTTTAAAGGGGCATTCAGAAACGATTTCAACTTAATAAAACCGTTTAGAAATCATTTGGATGGTTTAATAACCTGTTCCGGTGAGAATGGTAACTTTCCCCGCTCCCCCCAGTGTTCCCAGGTGGAAAACTAACCTTGCAACATGGGGACTACCATCACAGTAAGTTGGAAATAGGAAGTCTCGTGAGAAGCGAGAACGAGCAAGTAAACTATCCGTGAGCACAACTGTATATGAGATTTGTTTTGTCTGGGTATTCTGGGCGAGTTAACTCCCAGAAAGTTCAGTCGTCCAAAGGCAAAAACTCTGTGGTGTAACTTTTGAAGTAAATCTCATCTATGTATGTGTATATGTGTATTCAGTTTGATACAGGATGGAACAGACCTGAGACCAAGCAGCAGCACCAGTATAATGTTGAATCCAGGTCGCTTTGACTTTGAGGTGTCGGATTGTTTTCTGCTGGGCTGTCCTCTTGGATTGGTGCTAGCCATGAGACGCACTGTGCTTCCCACCGTCCAGGGTTGGTGTAGAAATTCTCCTATTAATGATCAGAACTCCTCTTGATACACTGGCAGGCATTCCCATTAGGGGAATTTTCCTCCTCCTCAGTCATATTTACAATTAATTTAGCCATTTCTATCCTTTCTTTTTATCCTGCAGTGTCTCAGCTCCGGCCTGCATGTTCACAGATCTTCAACCTGTTTTACCCCTCTGACCCGTCGGCCTCTAGACTGGAGCCCTTACTACACTCCGAATTCCACAAACTGCCTCCATTCCCTGTGCCTCGCTACCAGCGCTACCCTCTGGGAGACGGGCGCTCCACCCTTATCGGTGAGTGAGATATCCTGTTGAGAATCAATTAAACCGTTCACCGCTAAACCACATGCACAAATAAAGCGCAATATTCACTCATTTGTTCCATTTATTAGGTGTTCAAGCACGAAGTGCTGAAAACCTATTGTATTTGTACTGATTTTTATTAGGTGTTCAAGCACGAAGTGCTGAAAACCTATTGTATTTGTACTGATTTTTATTAGGTGTTCAAGCACGAAGTGCTGAAAACCTATTGTAATTGTACTGATTTTTATTATTATTATTATTATTATTATTATTATTATTATTTTCCCCTAAAACGCATCGTGCAGCCCAAACCGTAAGTGCTGGAGCTCTGAAACTTTGTCAGATGGTAGTACAAAAATCGAGGAGAGGTTCAGAGAGTATGACCCCGATTGGCCTATAGGTGGCGCTACAGCAATCAATTGCGCGTAACTGCTCATAACTCCTAAACCGTAAGGCGTAGACTCAAGTGTCTTATATCATTGGAAAGCTGGACTCTTAACTTAAAAAACGTATATCTCCGATTTCATTTCCGCCATGATAGATTTTCCGCCATTTTGAATTTTGTTAAAAAACGACTTTTGCGAACTAGTCCCTGGTTTTTTGCCCGATCGGAACCAAACCAGTGTAGAAATGTTCTCTGGAGTCTGAATATCAATAATCATTGAAAAAAAGTTGAATTTTCGATTTTCGGTTGCTAGGGGGCGCAAAATGAACGTTGTGGGAGGAGCCTATTTTACTAAAATGGATATAACTCGAGAAATAAATGAGATATCTTCACCAAAATTGGTCCACATATTTATGAGTTCAATTTGAGGTCACAGTAAAAAAACCGCGTCGATCTAACACTAGGTGGCGCTATAACATTAAAAAAACATAAAATGGGGTGTGGCCACCTGACCGTTAGTCCGATTGACCTGAAAATTGGTATGCAGTGTCTTGGTCCAAGGCCCCATGTATGTGTAAAAGGATATTGGCGTATCTAAAAAAACATGGCCGCCATCGGCCAATAAAGTTTGAGCACCTGTGAGACGAGGTTAACGGAGGCCAATCGGAACGAAACTCAATGGGCATGTTCGACTCATGGCCCAAAAGGTCTGTAAGAGTTTTGAAAGAAATCGGCCACTAGTTGGCGCTAACGAGTTTTACGGCTCTGTAATCACGTGGTGTTGCACATATCCCCACAAAATGCATATCATTTGATAGATCTCCTCATGATGAACAACTTTGCCTCTAGAACCATTGCTGTCAATCAAATCGTTCATTAAATATTCACGAATATGTTAAAAACCTACTTTTGCAAACTAGTCCCTGGTTTTTCGCCCGATCGGAACCAGACCAGTCTAGGACAATTCTCTGGACTCTCTAGATCAATAATCATTGAAAAAAAGTTGAACTTTGCCCTTTGGTTCACTGTAACAGGGTCATTTAGAAGAAGGGGCGTGTCAAAACACACTCAAAAGCCTATAAATCCTAAATAAAAACTCAGAACTTCACAAAAATGAATGAGCATATGTGACATAACATCATTAACAAGCATGCAAAGTTTTATGGAGATCGGACAATAGGTGGCGCTATAACAGTTGAAAAGGTTTAAAACCATGTATTTCCTATGGTAAATTGCCTGTATTGGCTGTAAATGGTGTGTTCCATCTATGATCATATAATATTTATATCACAATGTTCAAAATCAGTTCAGTACAATTCTCTGGACTCTCTAGATAAATAATCATCAGAAAAGTTATAACTTCTTCATTTGGATGGCTATAATAAGGTCACTTCAATATGAAGCCTTTACCAAGAAAGCCTATATCTCTTCAATGAATGCTCAGATCTTCTTAAAAACAAGTCAGAACATGTGACTCTAAATAAGATAAGAAATAATGCATCTATAACAGTTAAAAAGGTTAAAGTTATAACATAATGGCATATTAAGCCAATAAGTGGTATTCTACTGCCCCCTGCTGTTTAAAATAGTCATTTTGTCAAGCTACTAACTACTAATATTCTATAATTCTTATTTAGAGTTTATAAAGTCACTATTTTAACATTTACACTCACATTTTGTCAAAATTCATCTATTGAAGTATTACTATTGACCATTGTGTCACGGACAAATGTTAATCCTGAATGAGACACAGTTCAGATCACTTTATCTACAACAGAATGTGTGTGTGTAGTCCCATGTTTCTGAATAAATCCTGAATAATCTGATTAATAGCTTGCAAAGACATATTTTAATGGTCTATAAGCATTTCATATATTTTCATAATGACTTGTGTGTGTGTCTAGATATGAGTCACAAAAGCACCTGTGAAAACACTTTATTAATAAGTATAATGGCCAGCAAAGGGCAGTAGAAGACCACTTATTGGCTCACTCTCATTTTGACAGACTTGATTTTCACCAGTATATCATGGTAAATCATGCTAGCAATGTGACGAATCATAGTAAATCATGCTACAATCCTGATAAATCATTCTAGAATGTGGTATATCATGGTCAATCATCCTATAACATGGTAAATCAAGGTAAACTAAGATAAATCATGCTATAAACATATTAAATCATACTAGAATGTGTTCAGTTGTGGTAAATCATGGTGAATCATACTAGAACTTGGTATACCATGGTAAACTATGGTAAATCATGCTAGATTCATGGTAAATCATGAAAATCACACTGAAATGGGGTATATCATGGTAAATCATGCTAAAATTGCCTGTATTGGCTGTAAATGGTATTTTCCATCTATTATGTCAGTGTTTAAATGTATGCTAAATAAAACTTAATGTCTTTTGGTGCTTTTGTGCTTTACGGCCTTAAAGGCCTTAACTGCTTGAACACCGCTAAATGCTGCTTGCAGCTTTAATTAGGTGTTCAAGCACGAAGTGCTGAAAACCTATTGTATTTGTACTGATTTTTATTATTAGGTGTTCAAGCACGAAGTGCTGAAAACCTATTGTATTTGTACTGATTTTTATTATTAGGTGTTCAAGCACGAAGTGCTGAAAACCTATTGTAATTGTACTGATTTTTATTATTATTATTATTATTATTATTATTATTATTATTCTGCCGTAAAACGCATCGTGCAGCCCAAACTGTAAGGGCTAGAGAGCTGAAACTTTGTCAGATGGTAGTACAAAAATCGAGGAGAGGTTCAGAGAATATGACCCCGATTGGCCAATAGGTGGCGCTACAGCGATCAATTGCGTGAAACTGCTCATAACTCCTAGACCGTATGTCGTACACTCAAGTGTCTTATATCATTGGAAAGCTGGACTCCTGACAAACAAAATGTATATCTCCGATTTCATTTCCGCCATGATAGATTTTCCGCCATTTTGAATTTTGTTGAAAAACTACTTTTGCGAACTAGTCCCTGGTTTTTCGCCCGATCGGAACCAAACCAGTGCCAAAATGTTCTCTGGAGTCTGAATATCAATAATTATCAAAAAAAAGTTGAAATTTTGATTCACGGTCGCTAGGGGGCGCAAAATGAACGTTGTGGGCGGAGCCTATTTTACTAAAATGGCTATAACTCAAGAAGTAAATGAGATAGCTTCACCAAACTCGGTACACATGTGAATGAGTTGATTCTGAGGTCACAGTAAAAAAATCGCGACGATCAAACACTAGGTGGCGCTATAATGTGAAAAAAACATAAAAAGAGCTCTGTCCACCTGACCGTTAGTCCGATTGACTTGAAAATTGGTATGCAGTGTCTTGGTCCAAAGCCCCATGTATGTATATAAGGACATTGGCGTATCTCAAAAAACATGGCCGCCATCGGCCAATGAATTTGCGCACCTATTAGACAAGGTTAACGGAGGTCGATCAGCATGAAACTCGTTGGGCATGTTCAACTCATGGCTCAAGAGGTCTGTAAGAGTTTTGAAAGAAATCGGCCACTAGTTGGCGCTAACGAGTTTTACGGCTCTGTAATCACGTGGTATTGCGCACATCCCCACAATATGCATATCATTTGATAGATCTCCTCATGCTGAACAACTTTGCCTCTTGAACCATTGCTGTCAATCAAATCGTTCATTAAATATTCACGAATATGTTAAAAACCTACTTTTGCGAACTAGTCCTAGGTTTTTCACCCGATCGGAACCAGACCAGTCTAGGACAAATCTGTGGACTCTCTAGATCAATAATTATCAAAAAAAAGTTGAACTTTGCCCTTTGTTTCACTATAACAGGGTCATTTATAAAAGGGGTGTGTCAAAATACACTCAAAAGCCTATAAATCATAAATAAAAAATCAGAACTTCACAAAAATTGATGAGCATATGTGTCATAACATGGTGAAGAAGCATGCAAAGTTTCATGGAGATCGGATCATAGGTGGCGCTATAACTGTTAAAAAGCTTTAAAACCATGTATTTCCTATGGTAAATTGCCTGTTTAAAACCAGTGCAGTACAATTCTCTGGACTCTCTAGATGAATAATTGTCAGAAAAGGTATAACTTCTTCATTTGGATGGCTATATAATAGGATGTAAATAGGGTGTAAGTTGGATGGTTATAACAGCTATAACAGCTTTGATGACTATAACAGCCAATTAATGGTATTTTACTGCCCCCTGCTGTCATTTCATCATACTACTCTCTAATATTGTTATATATAATTCATATTTAGACTTTATAAAATCATTATTTTAACATTTACAATCACATTTTGTTAAAATTCATGTATTATTCACAATTGTGTCACAGGAAGGCTGAAAACGAAAGTATAACGTTAGGCCACGCCCTCCCAGTACAAATTCACTCATAACTCGAAAACGGAAACTCCCTGCGCGCTCAAATTTGGATGGTAAAGTCCTCTATTGGGCCTTGATCGAAATCTATCGTCGCGGGCCTCGGGAGCGCCCCCCCGCGGATCGCTAATTCGAGAGACCCCCGAATTTGAACGGCTGTAACTCCCGACCTAGACCACCTAAATTCTTGTGGTATAGCTCGTTGAAAAGGGCTCGTCCTCACCTAGCTTCGATTCGAGTTTGGTGCGATTTGGCCTGGGCATTTCCGAGATATAAGCCCCAAAAGATATGCCTTTGAACGGGCAAAACTCCCGGCTCCGATCGGCCACCAACACCGGGATGGTCTCGTTCAACAGTACTCCTCGGACACTATCTAAGTTCTGAGTTTCAGATTTTTTCACTTTCTCGTTCCCGAGATATAAGTGAAAAACCAAATTTCCATTAATTCATTTCAACTCTATATAGGCTGTAATACCACTGTTGTCCACTAGAGGGAGCAGCTGTATTAGACATGTTTAATCTTTTTATCAGCTTTCAGCATTTACTTACAAACAAATGCTTAAAGCTATTTTTTTAAATTAGTTGTATATTATTACATCACAAAGAAATATGTGAAATGCTTATAGACCATTAAAAGAGATTTCAAAAATAACATATCCCACACGTGTGTGTGTGTGTGTGTGTGTGTGTGTGTGTGTGTGTGTGTGTGTGTGTGTGTGTGTGTGTGTGTGTGTGTGTGTGTGTGTGTGTGTGTGTGTGTGTGTGTGTGTGTGTGTGTGTAAGCATGCATTATGGAGTTAACATGAAAAAAATGGTTTGCTTCACTGGAGAATACTGGAGAAACAAAGTAGTTGAAAATGAAAGTGAGCCAATAAGTGGTCTTCTACTGCCCTCTGCTGGCCACTCTTCTTATTAATTGTCTTTTTTTGTATATAGACACTATTAAATCACTTAAATAACAATTACTATTATAACACATTCATATTTTGTCAGAGTTTATCACTTCAATTGTTCTTATGCTTCATATAATTGCTATCAACATGGTAAATCATGGTAAATAACGCCAGAAACATGGTAAATCATAGTAAAAAAGGTAAATCATGCTAGAATCCTGGTAAATTATTCTAGAATGTGCTATATCATGGTAAATCATCATATAACATGGTATATCAAGGTAAACTATGGAAAATCATGTAAGATTCATGGTAAATCATACTGGAACATGGTAAATCATGAAAAATCACACTGAAATGTAGTATATCATGGTAAATCATGTTTGCTACATAAAACTTAATGTCTTTTGATGCTTTTGTGCTTAACGGCCTGAAAGGCCTTAACTGCTTGAACACCGCTAAATGCTGCTTGCAGCTTTAATTAGGTGTTCAAGCACGAAGTGCTGAAAACCTATTGTAATTGTACTGATTTTTATTATTATTATTATTATTATTATTATTATTATTCTTCTGCCGTAAAACGCATCGTGCAGCCCAAACTGTAAGGGCTAGAGAGCTGAAACTTTGTCAGATGGTAGTACAAAAATCGAGGAGAGGTTCAGAGAATATGACCCCGATTGGCCAATAGGTGGCGCTACAGCGATCAATTGCGTGAAACTGCTCATAACTCCTAGACCGTATGTCGTACACTCAAGTGTCTTATATCATTGGAAAGCTGGACTCCTGACAAACAAAATGTATATCTCCGATTTCATTTCCGCCATGATAGATTTTCCGCCATTTTGAATTTTGTCGAAAAACTACTTTTGCAAACTAGTCCCTGGTTTTTCGCCCGATCGGAACCAAACCAGTGCCAAAATGTTCTCTGGAGTCTGAATATCAATAATTATCAAAAAAAAGTTGAAATTTTGATTCACGGTCGCTAGGGGGCGCAAAATGAACGTTGTGGGCGGAGCCTATTTTACTAAAATGGCTATAACTCAAGAAGTAAATGAGATAGCTTCACCAAACTCGGTACACATGTGAATGAGTTGATTCTGAGGTCACAGTAAAAAAATCGCGACGATCAAACACTAGGTGGCGCTATAATGTGAAAAAAACATAAAAAGAGCTCTGTCCACCTGACCGTTAGTCCGATTGACTTGAAAATTGGTATGCAGTGTCTTGGTCCAAAGCCCCATGTATGTATATAAGGACATTGGCGTATCTCAAAAAACATGGCCGCCATCGGCCAATGAATTTGCGCACCTATTAGACAAGGTTAACGGAGGTCGATCAGCATGAAACTCGTTGGGCATGTTCAACTCATGGCTCAAGAGGTCTGTAAGAGTTTTGAAAGAAATCGGCCACTAGTTGGCGCTAACGAGTTTTACGGCTCTGTAATCACGTGGTATTGCGCACATCCCCACAATATGCATATCATTTGATAGATCTCCTCATGCTGAACAACTTTGCCTCTTGAACCATTGCTGTCAATCAAATCGTTCATTAAATATTCACGAATATGTTAAAAACCTACTTTTGCGAACTAGTCCTAGGTTTTTCACCCGATCGGAACCAGACCAGTCTAGGACAAATCTGTGGACTCTCTAGATCAATAATTATCAAAAAAAAGTTGAACTTTGCCCTTTGTTTCACTTTAACAGGGTCATTTATAAAAGGGGCGTGTCAAAATACACTCAAAAGCCTATAAATCATAAATAAAAAATCAGAACTTCACAAAAATTGATGACCATATGTGTCATAACATGGTGAAGAAGCATGCAAAGTTTCATGGAGATCGGATCATAGGTGGCGCTATAACTGTTAAAAAGCTTTAAAACCATGTATTTCCTATGGTAAATTGCCTGTTTAAAACCAGTGCAGTACAATTCTCTGGACTCTCTAGATGAATAATTGTCAGAAAAGGTATAACTTCTTCATTTGGATGGCTATATAATAGGATGTAAATAGGGTGTAAGTTGGATGGTTATAACAGCTATAACAGCTTTGATGACTATAACAGCCAATTAATGGTATTTTACTGCCCCCTGCTGTCATTTCATCATACTACTCTCTAATATTGTTATATATAATTCATATTTAGACTTTATAAAATCATTATTTTAACATTTACAATCACATTTTGTTAAAATTCATGTATTATTCACAATTGTGTCACAGGAAGGCTGAAAACGAAAGTATAACGTTAGGCCACGCCCTCCCAGTACAAATTCACTCATAACTCGAAAACGGAAACTCCCTGCGCGCTCAAATTTGGATGGTAAAGTCCTCTATTGGGCCTTGATCGAAATCTATCGTCGCGGGCCTCGGGAGCGCCCCCCCGCGGATCGCTAATTCGAGAGACCCCCGAATTTGAACGGCTGTAACTCCCGACCTAGACCACCTAAATTCTTGTGGTATAGCTCGTTGAAAAGGGCTCGTCCTCACCTAGCTTCGATTCGAGTTTGGTGCGATTTGGCCTGGGCATTTCCGAGATATAAGCCCCAAAAGATATGCCTTTGAACGGGCAAAACTCCCGGCTCCGATCGGCCACCAACACCGGGATGGTCTCGTTCAACAGTACTCCTCGGACACTATCTAAGTTCTGAGTTTCAGATTTTTTCACTTTCTCGTTCCCGAGATATAAGTGAAAAACCAAATTTCCATTAATTCATTTCAACTCTATATAGGCTGTAATACCACTGTTGTCCACTAGAGGGAGCAGCTGTATTAGACATGTTTAATCTTTTTATCAGCTTTCAGCATTTACTTACAAACAAATGCTTAAAGCTATTTTTTTAAATTAGTTGTATATTATTACATCACAAAGAAATATGTGAAATGCTTATAGACCATTAAAAGAGATTTCAAAAATAACATATCCCACACGTGTGTGTGTGTGTGTGTGTGTGTGTGTGTGTGTGTGTGTGTGTGTGTGTGTGTGTGTGTGTGTGTGTGTGTGTGTGTGTAAGCATGCATTATGGAGTTAACATGAAAAAAATGGTTTGCTTCACTGGAGAATACTGGAGAAACAAAGTAGTTGAAAATGAAAGTGAGCCAATAAGTGGTCTTCTACTGCCCTCTGCTGGCCACTCTTCTTATTAATTGTCTTTTTTTGTATATAGACACTATAAAATCACTTAAATAACAATTACTATTATAACACATTCATATTTTGTCAGAGTTTATCACTTCAATTGTTCTTATGCTTCATATAATTGCTATCAACATGGTAAATCATGGTAAATAACGCCAGAAACATGGTAAATCATAGTAAAAAAGGTAAATCATGCTAGAATCCTGGTAAATTATTCTAGAATGTGCTATATCATGGTAAATCATCATATAACATGGTATATCAAGGTAAACTATGGAAAATCATGTAAGATTCATGGTAAATCATACTGGAACATGGTAAATCATGAAAAATCACACTGAAATGTAGTATATCATGGTAAATCATGCTTGCTACATAAAACTTAATGTCTTTTGATGCTTTTGTGCTTAACGGCCTGAAAGGCCTTAACTGCTTGAACACCGCTAAATGCTGCTTGCAGCTTTAATTAGGTGTTCAAGCACGAAGTGCTGAAAACCTATTGTAATTGCTATTTGAAAAAAAAAAAAAACCTAAAACGCATCGTGCAGCCCAAACCGTAAGGCCTAGAGACTTGAAACTCGGCCAGATGGTAGGGCCTCAGTTTGGGGAGAACCTATCAGAGTATGACCCCGATTGGCCCATAGGTGGCGCTACAGCAACCAAAAGTACTAGATTGCCCATAACTCCTCGACCGTTTGACCTAGAATCAAGGTTTTCACACCACTGTGTTCCTTGGCTCAAGACGGACAAGATGTATATCTCGGATTGTCGATTTGAGCGAAGAAAAATTTGTTATGGCCAATTTTGTCCAAAACCTACTTTTGCGAACTAGTCCCTGGTTTTTTGCCTGATCGGAACCAGACCAGTCTAGGACAATTCTCTGGACTCTCTAGATCAATAATTATCAAAAAAAAGTTGAACTTTGCCCTTTGGTTCACTGTAACAGGGTCATTTAGAAAAGGGGGCGTGTCAAAATACACTCAAAAGCCTATAAATCATAAATAAAAACTCAGAACTTCACAAAAATTGATGAGCACATGTGTCCTAACATGGTGAAGAAGCATGCAAAGTTTCATGGAGATCGGACCATAGGTGGCGCTATAACGGGCAAAAAGGTCCCCTATTATTAGGTGTTCAAGCACGAAGTGCTGAAAACCTATTGTAATTGCTATTTGAAAAAAAAAAAAAACCTAAAACGCATCGTGCAGCCCAAACCGTAAGGCCTAGAGACTTGAAACTCGGCCAGATGGTAGGGCCTCAGTTTGGGGAGAACCTATCAGAGTATGACCCCGATTGGCCCATAGGTGGCGCTACAGCAACCAAAAGTACTAGATTGCCCATAACTCCTCGACCGTTTGACCTAGAATCAAGGTTTTCACACCACTGTGTTCCTTGGCTCAAGACGGACAAGATGTATATCTCGGATTGTCGATTTGAGCGAAGAAAAATTTGTTATGGCCAATTTTGTCCAAAACCTACTTTTGCGAACTAGTCCCTGGTTTTTTGCCTGATCGGAACCAGACCAGTCTAGGACAATTCTCTGGACTCTCTAGATCAATAATTATCAAAAAAAAGTTGAACTTTGCCCTTTGGTTCACTGTAACAGGGTCATTTAGAAAAGGGGGCGTGTCAAAATACACTCAAAAGCCTATAAATCATAAATAAAAACTCAGAACTTCACAAAAATTGATGAGCACATGTGTCCTAACATGGTGAAGAAGCATGCAAAGTTTCATGGAGATCGGACCATAGGTGGCGCTATAACGGGCAAAAAGGTCCCCTATTATTAGGTGTTCAAGCACGAAGTGCTGAAAACCTATTGTAATTGCTATTTGAAAAAAAAAAAAAACCTAAAACGCATCGTGCAGCCCAAACCGTAAGGCCTAGAGACTTGAAACTCGGCCAGATGGTAGGGCCTCAGTTTGGGGAGAACCTATCAGAGTATGACCCCGATTGGCCCATAGGTGGCGCTACAGCAACCAAAAGTACTAGATTGCCCATAACTCCTCGACCGTTTGACCTAGAATCAAGGTTTTCACACCACTGTGTTCCTTGGCTCAAGACGGACAAGATGTATATCTCGGATTGTCGATTTGAGCGAAGAAAAATTTGTTATGGCCAATTTTGTCCAAAACCTACTTTTGCGAACTAGTCCCTGGTTTTTTGCCTGATCGGAACCAGACCAGTCTAGGACAATTCTCTGGACTCTCTAGATCAATAATTATCAAAAAAAAGTTGAACTTTGCCCTTTGGTTCACTGTAACAGGGTCATTTAGAAAAGGGGGCGTGTCAAAATACACTCAAAAGCCTATAAATCATAAATAAAAACTCAGAACTTCACAAAAATTGATGAGCACATGTGTCCTAACATGGTGAAGAAGCATGCAAAGTTTCATGGAGATCGGACCATAGGTGGCGCTATAACGGGCAAAAAGGTCCCCTATTATTAGGTGTTCAAGCACGAAGTGCTGAAAACCTATTGTAATTGCTATTTGAAAAAAAAAAAAAACCTAAAACGCATCGTGCAGCCCAAACCGTAAGGCCTAGAGACTTGAAACTCGGCCAGATGGTAGGGCCTCAGTTTGGGGAGAACCTATCAGAGTATGACCCCGATTGGCCCATAGGTGGCGCTACAGCAACCAAAAGTACTAGATTGCCCATAACTCCTCGACCGTTTGACCTAGAATCAAGGTTTTCACACCACTGTGTTCCTTGGCTCAAGACGGACAAGATGTATATCTCGGATTGTCGATTTGAGCGAAGAAAAATTTGTTATGGCCAATTTTGTCCAAAACCTACTTTTGCGAACTAGTCCCTGGTTTTTTGCCTGATCGGAACCAGACCAGTCTAGGACAATTCTCTGGACTCTCTAGATCAATAATTATCAAAAAAAAGTTGAACTTTGCCCTTTGGTTCACTGTAACAGGGTCATTTAGAAAAGGGGGCGTGTCAAAATACACTCAAAAGCCTATAAATCATAAATAAAAACTCAGAACTTCACAAAAATTGATGAGCACATGTGTCCTAACATGGTGAAGAAGCATGCAAAGTTTCATGGAGATCGGACCATAGGTGGCGCTATAACGGGCAAAAAGGTCCCCTATTATTAGGTGTTCAAGCACGAAGTGCTGAAAACCTATTGTAATTGCTATTTGAAAAAAAAAAAAAACCTAAAACGCATCGTGCAGCCCAAACCGTAAGGCCTAGAGACTTGAAACTCGGCCAGATGGTAGGGCCTCAGTTTGGGGAGAACCTATCAGAGTATGACCCCGATTGGCCCATAGGTGGCGCTACAGCAACCAAAAGTACTAGATTGCCCATAACTCCTCGACCGTTTGACCTAGAATCAAGGTTTTCACACCACTGTGTTCCTTGGCTCAAGACGGACAAGATGTATATCTCGGATTGTCGATTTGAGCGAAGAAAAATTTGTTATGGCCAATTTTGTCCAAAACCTACTTTTGCGAACTAGTCCCTGGTTTTTTGCCTGATCGGAACCAGACCAGTCTAGGACAATTCTCTGGACTCTCTAGATCAATAATTATCAAAAAAAAGTTGAACTTTGCCCTTTGGTTCACTGTAACAGGGTCATTTAGAAAAGGGGGCGTGTCAAAATACACTCAAAAGCCTATAAATCATAAATAAAAACTCAGAACTTCACAAAAATTGATGAGCACATGTGTCCTAACATGGTGAAGAAGCATGCAAAGTTTCATGGAGATCGGACCATAGGTGGCGCTATAACGGGCAAAAAGGTCCCCTATTATTAGGTGTTCAAGCACGAAGTGCTGAAAACCTATTGTAATTGCTATTTGAAAAAAAAAAAAAACCTAAAACGCATCGTGCAGCCCAAACCGTAAGGCCTAGAGACTTGAAACTCGGCCAGATGGTAGGGCCTCAGTTTGGGGAGAACCTATCAGAGTATGACCCCGATTGGCCCATAGGTGGCGCTACAGCAACCAAAAGTACTAGATTGCCCATAACTCCTCGACCGTTTGACCTAGAATCAAGGTTTTCACACCACTGTGTTCCTTGGCTCAAGACGGACAAGATGTATATCTCGGATTGTCGATTTGAGCGAAGAAAAATTTGTTATGGCCAATTTTGTCCAAAACCTACTTTTGCGAACTAGTCCCTGGTTTTTTGCCTGATCGGAACCAGACCAGTCTAGGACAATTCTCTGGACTCTCTAGATCAATAATTATCAAAAAAAAGTTGAACTTTGCCCTTTGGTTCACTGTAACAGGGTCATTTAGAAAAGGGGGCGTGTCAAAATACACTCAAAAGCCTATAAATCATAAATAAAAACTCAGAACTTCACAAAAATTGATGAGCACATGTGTCCTAACATGGTGAAGAAGCATGCAAAGTTTCATGGAGATCGGACCATAGGTGGCGCTATAACGGGCAAAAAGGTCCCCTATTATTAGGTGTTCAAGCACGAAGTGCTGAAAACCTATTGTAATTGCTATTTGAAAAAAAAAAAAAACCTAAAACGCATCGTGCAGCCCAAACCGTAAGGCCTAGAGACTTGAAACTCGGCCAGATGGTAGGGCCTCAGTTTGGGGAGAACCTATCAGAGTATGACCCCGATTGGCCCATAGGTGGCGCTACAGCAACCAAAAGTACTAGATTGCCCATAACTCCTCGACCGTTTGACCTAGAATCAAGGTTTTCACACCACTGTGTTCCTTGGCTCAAGACGGACAAGATGTATATCTCGGATTGTCGATTTGAGCGAAGAAAAATTTGTTATGGCCAATTTTGTCCAAAACCTACTTTTGCGAACTAGTCCCTGGTTTTTTGCCTGATCGGAACCAGACCAGTCTAGGACAATTCTCTGGACTCTCTAGATCAATAATTATCAAAAAAAAGTTGAACTTTGCCCTTTGGTTCACTGTAACAGGGTCATTTAGAAAAGGGGGCGTGTCAAAATACACTCAAAAGCCTATAAATCATAAATAAAAACTCAGAACTTCACAAAAATTGATGAGCACATGTGTCCTAACATGGTGAAGAAGCATGCAAAGTTTCATGGAGATCGGACCATAGGTGGCGCTATAACGGGCAAAAAGGTCCCCTATTATTAGGTGTTCAAGCACGAAGTGCTGAAAACCTATTGTAATTGCTATTTGAAAAAAAAAAAAAACCTAAAACGCATCGTGCAGCCCAAACCGTAAGGCCTAGAGACTTGAAACTCGGCCAGATGGTAGGGCCTCAGTTTGGGGAGAACCTATCAGAGTATGACCCCGATTGGCCCATAGGTGGCGCTACAGCAACCAAAAGTACTAGATTGCCCATAACTCCTCGACCGTTTGACCTAGAATCAAGGTTTTCACACCACTGTGTTCCTTGGCTCAAGACGGACAAGATGTATATCTCGGATTGTCGATTTGAGCGAAGAAAAATTTGTTATGGCCAATTTTGTCCAAAACCTACTTTTGCGAACTAGTCCCTGGTTTTTTGCCTGATCGGAACCAGACCAGTCTAGGACAATTCTCTGGACTCTCTAGATCAATAATTATCAAAAAAAAGTTGAACTTTGCCCTTTGGTTCACTGTAACAGGGTCATTTAGAAAAGGGGGCGTGTCAAAATACACTCAAAAGCCTATAAATCATAAATAAAAACTCAGAACTTCACAAAAATTGATGAGCACATGTGTCCTAACATGGTGAAGAAGCATGCAAAGTTTCATGGAGATCGGACCATAGGTGGCGCTATAACGGGCAAAAAGGTCCCCTATTATTAGGTGTTCAAGCACGAAGTGCTGAAAACCTATTGTAATTGCTATTTGAAAAAAAAAAAAAACCTAAAACGCATCGTGCAGCCCAAACCGTAAGGCCTAGAGACTTGAAACTCGGCCAGATGGTAGGGCCTCAGTTTGGGGAGAACCTATCAGAGTATGACCCCGATTGGCCCATAGGTGGCGCTACAGCAACCAAAAGTACTAGATTGCCCATAACTCCTCGACCGTTTGACCTAGAATCAAGGTTTTCACACCACTGTGTTCCTTGGCTCAAGACGGACAAGATGTATATCTCGGATTGTCGATTTGAGCGAAGAAAAATTTGTTATGGCCAATTTTGTCCAAAACCTACTTTTGCGAACTAGTCCCTGGTTTTTTGCCTGATCGGAACCAGACCAGTCTAGGACAATTCTCTGGACTCTCTAGATCAATAATTATCAAAAAAAAGTTGAACTTTGCCCTTTGGTTCACTGTAACAGGGTCATTTAGAAAAGGGGGCGTGTCAAAATACACTCAAAAGCCTATAAATCATAAATAAAAACTCAGAACTTCACAAAAATTGATGAGCACATGTGTCCTAACATGGTGAAGAAGCATGCAAAGTTTCATGGAGATCGGACCATAGGTGGCGCTATAACGGGCAAAAAGGTCCCCTATTATTAGGTGTTCAAGCACGAAGTGCTGAAAACCTATTGTAATTGCTATTTGAAAAAAAAAAAAAACCTAAAACGCATCGTGCAGCCCAAACCGTAAGGCCTAGAGACTTGAAACTCGGCCAGATGGTAGGGCCTCAGTTTGGGGAGAACCTATCAGAGTATGACCCCGATTGGCCCATAGGTGGCGCTACAGCAACCAAAAGTACTAGATTGCCCATAACTCCTCGACCGTTTGACCTAGAATCAAGGTTTTCACACCACTGTGTTCCTTGGCTCAAGACGGACAAGATGTATATCTCGGATTGTCGATTTGAGCGAAGAAAAATTTGTTATGGCCAATTTTGTCCAAAACCTACTTTTGCGAACTAGTCCCTGGTTTTTTGCCTGATCGGAACCAGACCAGTCTAGGACAATTCTCTGGACTCTCTAGATCAATAATTATCAAAAAAAAGTTGAACTTTGCCCTTTGGTTCACTGTAACAGGGTCATTTAGAAAAGGGGGCGTGTCAAAATACACTCAAAAGCCTATAAATCATAAATAAAAACTCAGAACTTCACAAAAATTGATGAGCACATGTGTCCTAACATGGTGAAGAAGCATGCAAAGTTTCATGGAGATCGGACCATAGGTGGCGCTATAACGGGCAAAAAGGTCCCCTATTATTAGGTGTTCAAGCACGAAGTGCTGAAAACCTATTGTAATTGCTATTTGAAAAAAAAAAAAAACCTAAAACGCATCGTGCAGCCCAAACCGTAAGGCCTAGAGACTTGAAACTCGGCCAGATGGTAGGGCCTCAGTTTGGGGAGAACCTATCAGAGTATGACCCCGATTGGCCCATAGGTGGCGCTACAGCAACCAAAAGTACTAGATTGCCCATAACTCCTCGACCGTTTGACCTAGAATCAAGGTTTTCACACCACTGTGTTCCTTGGCTCAAGACGGACAAGATGTATATCTCGGATTGTCGATTTGAGCGAAGAAAAATTTGTTATGGCCAATTTTGTCCAAAACCTACTTTTGCGAACTAGTCCCTGGTTTTTTGCCTGATCGGAACCAGACCAGTCTAGGACAATTCTCTGGACTCTCTAGATCAATAATTATCAAAAAAAAGTTGAACTTTGCCCTTTGGTTCACTGTAACAGGGTCATTTAGAAAAGGGGGCGTGTCAAAATACACTCAAAAGCCTATAAATCATAAATAAAAACTCAGAACTTCACAAAAATTGATGAGCACATGTGTCCTAACATGGTGAAGAAGCATGCAAAGTTTCATGGAGATCGGACCATAGGTGGCGCTATAACGGGCAAAAAGGTCCCCTATTATTAGGTGTTCAAGCACGAAGTGCTGAAAACCTATTGTAATTGCTATTTGAAAAAAAAAAAAAACCTAAAACGCATCGTGCAGCCCAAACCGTAAGGCCTAGAGACTTGAAACTCGGCCAGATGGTAGGGCCTCAGTTTGGGGAGAACCTATCAGAGTATGACCCCGATTGGCCCATAGGTGGCGCTACAGCAACCAAAAGTACTAGATTGCCCATAACTCCTCGACCGTTTGACCTAGAATCAAGGTTTTCACACCACTGTGTTCCTTGGCTCAAGACGGACAAGATGTATATCTCGGATTGTCGATTTGAGCGAAGAAAAATTTGTTATGGCCAATTTTGTCCAAAACCTACTTTTGCGAACTAGTCCCTGGTTTTTTGCCTGATCGGAACCAGACCAGTCTAGGACAATTCTCTGGACTCTCTAGATCAATAATTATCAAAAAAAAGTTGAACTTTGCCCTTTGGTTCACTGTAACAGGGTCATTTAGAAAAGGGGGCGTGTCAAAATACACTCAAAAGCCTATAAATCATAAATAAAAACTCAGAACTTCACAAAAATTGATGAGCACATGTGTCCTAACATGGTGAAGAAGCATGCAAAGTTTCATGGAGATCGGACCATAGGTGGCGCTATAACGGGCAAAAAGGTCCCCTATTATTAGGTGTTCAAGCACGAAGTGCTGAAAACCTATTGTAATTGCTATTTGAAAAAAAAAAAAAACCTAAAACGCATCGTGCAGCCCAAACCGTAAGGCCTAGAGACTTGAAACTCGGCCAGATGGTAGGGCCTCAGTTTGGGGAGAACCTATCAGAGTATGACCCCGATTGGCCCATAGGTGGCGCTACAGCAACCAAAAGTACTAGATTGCCCATAACTCCTCGACCGTTTGACCTAGAATCAAGGTTTTCACACCACTGTGTTCCTTGGCTCAAGACGGACAAGATGTATATCTCGGATTGTCGATTTGAGCGAAGAAAAATTTGTTATGGCCAATTTTGTCCAAAACCTACTTTTGCGAACTAGTCCCTGGTTTTTTGCCTGATCGGAACCAGACCAGTCTAGGACAATTCTCTGGACTCTCTAGATCAATAATTATCAAAAAAAAGTTGAACTTTGCCCTTTGGTTCACTGTAACAGGGTCATTTAGAAAAGGGGGCGTGTCAAAATACACTCAAAAGCCTATAAATCATAAATAAAAACTCAGAACTTCACAAAAATTGATGAGCACATGTGTCCTAACATGGTGAAGAAGCATGCAAAGTTTCATGGAGATCGGACCATAGGTGGCGCTATAACGGGCAAAAAGGTCCCCTATTATTAGGTGTTCAAGCACGAAGTGCTGAAAACCTATTGTAATTGCTATTTGAAAAAAAAAAAAAACCTAAAACGCATCGTGCAGCCCAAACCGTAAGGCCTAGAGACTTGAAACTCGGCCAGATGGTAGGGCCTCAGTTTGGGGAGAACCTATCAGAGTATGACCCCGATTGGCCCATAGGTGGCGCTACAGCAACCAAAAGTACTAGATTGCCCATAACTCCTCGACCGTTTGACCTAGAATCAAGGTTTTCACACCACTGTGTTCCTTGGCTCAAGACGGACAAGATGTATATCTCGGATTGTCGATTTGAGCGAAGAAAAATTTGTTATGGCCAATTTTGTCCAAAACCTACTTTTGCGAACTAGTCCCTGGTTTTTTGCCTGATCGGAACCAGACCAGTCTAGGACAATTCTCTGGACTCTCTAGATCAATAATTATCAAAAAAAAGTTGAACTTTGCCCTTTGGTTCACTGTAACAGGGTCATTTAGAAAAGGGGGCGTGTCAAAATACACTCAAAAGCCTATAAATCATAAATAAAAACTCAGAACTTCACAAAAATTGATGAGCACATGTGTCCTAACATGGTGAAGAAGCATGCAAAGTTTCATGGAGATCGGACCATAGGTGGCGCTATAACGGGCAAAAAGGTCCCCTATTATTAGGTGTTCAAGCACGAAGTGCTGAAAACCTATTGTAATTGCTATTTGAAAAAAAAAAAAAACCTAAAACGCATCGTGCAGCCCAAACCGTAAGGCCTAGAGACTTGAAACTCGGCCAGATGGTAGGGCCTCAGTTTGGGGAGAACCTATCAGAGTATGACCCCGATTGGCCCATAGGTGGCGCTACAGCAACCAAAAGTACTAGATTGCCCATAACTCCTCGACCGTTTGACCTAGAATCAAGGTTTTCACACCACTGTGTTCCTTGGCTCAAGACGGACAAGATGTATATCTCGGATTGTCGATTTGAGCGAAGAAAAATTTGTTATGGCCAATTTTGTCCAAAACCTACTTTTGCGAACTAGTCCCTGGTTTTTTGCCTGATCGGAACCAGACCAGTCTAGGACAATTCTCTGGACTCTCTAGATCAATAATTATCAAAAAAAAGTTGAACTTTGCCCTTTGGTTCACTGTAACAGGGTCATTTAGAAAAGGGGGCGTGTCAAAATACACTCAAAAGCCTATAAATCATAAATAAAAACTCAGAACTTCACAAAAATTGATGAGCACATGTGTCCTAACATGGTGAAGAAGCATGCAAAGTTTCATGGAGATCGGACCATAGGTGGCGCTATAACGGGCAAAAAGGTCCCCTATTATTAGGTGTTCAAGCACGAAGTGCTGAAAACCTATTGTAATTGCTATTTGAAAAAAAAAAAAAACCTAAAACGCATCGTGCAGCCCAAACCGTAAGGCCTAGAGACTTGAAACTCGGCCAGATGGTAGGGCCTCAGTTTGGGGAGAACCTATCAGAGTATGACCCCGATTGGCCCATAGGTGGCGCTACAGCAACCAAAAGTACTAGATTGCCCATAACTCCTCGACCGTTTGACCTAGAATCAAGGTTTTCACACCACTGTGTTCCTTGGCTCAAGACGGACAAGATGTATATCTCGGATTGTCGATTTGAGCGAAGAAAAATTTGTTATGGCCAATTTTGTCCAAAACCTACTTTTGCGAACTAGTCCCTGGTTTTTTGCCTGATCGGAACCAGACCAGTCTAGGACAATTCTCTGGACTCTCTAGATCAATAATTATCAAAAAAAAGTTGAACTTTGCCCTTTGGTTCACTGTAACAGGGTCATTTAGAAAAGGGGGCGTGTCAAAATACACTCAAAAGCCTATAAATCATAAATAAAAACTCAGAACTTCACAAAAATTGATGAGCACATGTGTCCTAACATGGTGAAGAAGCATGCAAAGTTTCATGGAGATCGGACCATAGGTGGCGCTATAACGGGCAAAAAGGTCCCCTATTATTAGGTGTTCAAGCACGAAGTGCTGAAAACCTATTGTAATTGCTATTTGAAAAAAAAAAAAAACCTAAAACGCATCGTGCAGCCCAAACCGTAAGGCCTAGAGACTTGAAACTCGGCCAGATGGTAGGGCCTCAGTTTGGGGAGAACCTATCAGAGTATGACCCCGATTGGCCCATAGGTGGCGCTACAGCAACCAAAAGTACTAGATTGCCCATAACTCCTCGACCGTTTGACCTAGAATCAAGGTTTTCACACCACTGTGTTCCTTGGCTCAAGACGGACAAGATGTATATCTCGGATTGTCGATTTGAGCGAAGAAAAATTTGTTATGGCCAATTTTGTCCAAAACCTACTTTTGCGAACTAGTCCCTGGTTTTTTGCCTGATCGGAACCAGACCAGTCTAGGACAATTCTCTGGACTCTCTAGATCAATAATTATCAAAAAAAAGTTGAACTTTGCCCTTTGGTTCACTGTAACAGGGTCATTTAGAAAAGGGGGCGTGTCAAAATACACTCAAAAGCCTATAAATCATAAATAAAAACTCAGAACTTCACAAAAATTGATGAGCACATGTGTCCTAACATGGTGAAGAAGCATGCAAAGTTTCATGGAGATCGGACCATAGGTGGCGCTATAACGGGCAAAAAGGTCCCCTATTATTAGGTGTTCAAGCACGAAGTGCTGAAAACCTATTGTAATTGCTATTTGAAAAAAAAAAAAAACCTAAAACGCATCGTGCAGCCCAAACCGTAAGGCCTAGAGACTTGAAACTCGGCCAGATGGTAGGGCCTCAGTTTGGGGAGAACCTATCAGAGTATGACCCCGATTGGCCCATAGGTGGCGCTACAGCAACCAAAAGTACTAGATTGCCCATAACTCCTCGACCGTTTGACCTAGAATCAAGGTTTTCACACCACTGTGTTCCTTGGCTCAAGACGGACAAGATGTATATCTCGGATTGTCGATTTGAGCGAAGAAAAATTTGTTATGGCCAATTTTGTCCAAAACCTACTTTTGCGAACTAGTCCCTGGTTTTTTGCCTGATCGGAACCAGACCAGTCTAGGACAATTCTCTGGACTCTCTAGATCAATAATTATCAAAAAAAAGTTGAACTTTGCCCTTTGGTTCACTGTAACAGGGTCATTTAGAAAAGGGGGCGTGTCAAAATACACTCAAAAGCCTATAAATCATAAATAAAAACTCAGAACTTCACAAAAATTGATGAGCACATGTGTCCTAACATGGTGAAGAAGCATGCAAAGTTTCATGGAGATCGGACCATAGGTGGCGCTATAACGGGCAAAAAGGTCCCCTATTATTAGGTGTTCAAGCACGAAGTGCTGAAAACCTATTGTAATTGCTATTTGAAAAAAAAAAAAAACCTAAAACGCATCGTGCAGCCCAAACCGTAAGGCCTAGAGACTTGAAACTCGGCCAGATGGTAGGGCCTCAGTTTGGGGAGAACCTATCAGAGTATGACCCCGATTGGCCCATAGGTGGCGCTACAGCAACCAAAAGTACTAGATTGCCCATAACTCCTCGACCGTTTGACCTAGAATCAAGGTTTTCACACCACTGTGTTCCTTGGCTCAAGACGGACAAGATGTATATCTCGGATTGTCGATTTGAGCGAAGAAAAATTTGTTATGGCCAATTTTGTCCAAAACCTACTTTTGCGAACTAGTCCCTGGTTTTTTGCCTGATCGGAACCAGACCAGTCTAGGACAATTCTCTGGACTCTCTAGATCAATAATTATCAAAAAAAAGTTGAACTTTGCCCTTTGGTTCACTGTAACAGGGTCATTTAGAAAAGGGGGCGTGTCAAAATACACTCAAAAGCCTATAAATCATAAATAAAAACTCAGAACTTCACAAAAATTGATGAGCACATGTGTCC